>NC_092806.1:162827558-163134084 GCF_040954645.1 Diabrotica undecimpunctata | reverse complement strand
TCACGAACCGTTAGATGTATGAAAATTCTGATAATGGCAGAAGAACGAGCGGCCAATTTTATGTAGGAAATGTCCATTCGCTTGACTCTCGGACCAAAATTGACGCCAACATAGCCGATTAACGAAATTTGATAAAAAGTCAGTGGTCTACAGTTCTTTCCATTTTCCGGCAAAACGGTGCATAATTTTTAGCCACATGTGTAGATTTTTTTAATCAGCAGGTCACCCTTAATCAAAAGAATTCAAATTTTAAACAAAATATACACTTTTAATTTTTACGAAATTTTCAGCAAATACAGACATCCAAGTGGAAATTTTTCTCACGAACCGTTAGATGTATGAAAATTCTGAGTATGGCAGAAGAACGAGCGGCCAATTTTATGTCCATTCGCTTGACTCTCGGACCAAAATTGACGCCAACATAGCCGATTAACGAAATTTGATAAAAATTCAGTGGTCTACAGTTTTTTCGATTTTCCGGCAAAACGGTGCATGATTTCTAGACACATCTTAATTTCTTTTTAAACAGCAAGCCACCCTTAATCGAAATAATTCAAATTTCAAACAAAATATTCACTTTTAATTTTCACGAAATTTTCAGCAAATACAGACATCCAAGTGGAAATTTTTCTCACGAGCCGTTAGATGTAGGAAAATTCTGAGTATGGCAGAAGAACGAGCGGCCAATTTTATGTAGGAAATGTGTATTCGCTTGAGTCTAGGACCAAAATTGACGCCAATACAGCCGATTAACCAAATTTGATAAAAATCCAAGGGTACCCCCTTGGAAACATTTTTCCAAATTTTCCAAAAAAAAGAATTTTGTTTAATGTTTTGGTACATGCACTTGGTCCAGCTTATTCCAAACATGTGTTTTTTTCTGATCCGTTAACCCCAGTTTGCCGGAAAAGAGAAAAAATCGAATTAAAAAATATACAGTTTTTTCAATTTTCCGGCAAAACGGTGCAGAATTTTTAGCCGCATGTTTAGATTTTTTTAATCGGCAAGACACCATTAGTAGAAGTAATTCAAATTTCAATCAAAATATACACTTTTAATTATCTCGAAATTTTCAGCGAATACATACATCCAAGTGGAAATTTTTCTCACGAACAGTTAGATGTAGGAAAATTCTGAGTATGGCAGAAGAAGGAGCGGCCAATTTTATGTAGGAAATGTCCATTCGCTTGACTCTCGGACCAAAATTGACGCCAACAAAGCCGATTAATGAAATTTGATAAAAATCCAATGGTCTACAGTTTTTGGATTTTCCGGCAAAACGGTGCATGATTTCTAGACACATGTTAATTTCTTTTTAAACAGCAAGTCACCCTTAATCGAAATAATTCAAATTTCAAACAAAATATTCACTTTTAATTTTAATTTTGAATAGGGTTTGATATCTCGAGAAATACACTTCCAAATGAAAAAATTATTAAAACACTTGTGTAATAATTTTTAAAGCTCTATTGGATGGCAGCAAAAACTACCACCCACTATTACCCCCTGCGGGTGACAAATTTTTTTCAAACCGTTGATAAACAGCGCTACAATTGGAAAAAACGATTGATCGTGTTACCATAGGAAAATTATGAATAGGGATTGAAATCTGAAGAAATACACTTCCTAATAAAAAACCAAAAAACACTTTTTTAATATTGTTTAAAACTCTATCGAATGACGATAAAAACTACTCCCTACCCCAACCCCATGGGGGGTGAAATGGGGTGCAACTTTGAAATTTTAAATTGCAACCCATATTGTTTATTTCAGATTTTAATTTATCATCAAAATATACGTAACTTTTGTACGAAACTTTTTTTTAAATTGTTAATAAATAACGTCTCAATTACGAAAAACTCACATCGAATTGGAAATAATCTTATATTATAAATTAGTTTTTAAAACCGATATTTGTGGAATGTGATCGGCATTGGAGTTTAAAAATTATGAATAGGGTTTGATATAAAAACTATTAAAACACTTGTGTAATAATTTTTAAAGCTCTATTGGATGGCAGCAAAAACTACCACCCACTATCACCCCCTGGGGGTGAGAGGGGGTGCAACTTTGGAATTTTAAATAGGGACCACTATTTTTTGTTGCAGATTTCCTTTCCTCATATAAAAATAAGTAACTTCATACAAAAATTTTTTTCAAACCGTTGATAAACAGCACTACAATCGGAAAAAAACTATTGATCGTGTTACCATAGGAAAATTATGAATAGGGATTGAAATCTGAAGAAATACACTCCCAAATAAAAAAAACAAAAAAACACGTTTTTAATATTGTTCGAAACTCTATCGAATGACGATAAAAACTATCCCCTACCCCAGCCCCATGGGGTGCAACTTTGAAATTTTAAATTGCAACCCCTATTTTTTATTTCAGTTTTTAATTTTCCATCAAAAAATAAGTAACTTTTGTATGAAACTTTTTTTCAAATTGTTAATAAATATCGTCTCAATTACGAAAAACTAACATCGAATTGGAAATAATCTGATATTATAATTAATTGATTGGTTGACTTACCTGTTAAGGAAGGACAATCATAATTTTTTTTTGATCGCACAATAAATGGGTGGGTTCTAAAGAATCAATGGTGGGGAGTGTACAAATGTTCGAAATGTAATATAGGACAATTATGATTGTCCTTCCTTAACAGGCAAGTCAACCAGTCAATTAATTGTCCATCACATTACATTTCGAACATTTGTACTAATGGTAGGCTGTTGAAAGTTTAGACAATATTGTGCGATATAAATAATCAAAATTATATTGCCATCCCCCAAAAATGAATAATTCACACATTTTATTTATTTATTTTTTTTTATTAGGAATTACAAAAGTGGATAACATATTACAACAATTAAGGGTAATGTTTATATTTTAAGTACATAATATGTGTACCTTTAACCAGGTCCAAAAAAATAATAAGAAAATTATTGTTGTCATAACCATAACCTACACATATAATTACAAAATTCATAACAGAATTAAACAAAACCAAAATGTATATACAATTACATGGACTAACCAGATAATATAGTTTTTGCAAAGAGCCCGTAATCTTTTGATAAAGGTTTATTATAAAAAACATTGAATACTTGAGAATTTTCTGTCCATCCTGCCTTCTCCCTAATAGTTTCTATACTTAATCCAACCCTAGCCCCTGCTGAGGTAGATGCATGCTGAACACTATACCCTTTAAAAATATTGGTGTCTATATTACATAATTTTAAAATATCCTTTAGCCATCTACTCAATGTCTGTGTAGATGCTGCTTTATATGTTTTTTTTATAGTTATAAACATCTTGTCTTCCAATTGAGGACAAATGTTTTTAGAAATCTCTAAATACTGGCATAAAGTCAATGCTACACACAACTGTGATTTTTCCTTAAAATATGGAAATCTTAAAACATGTTGATTTTTATTTTTTGAGGAAGTTTTTATCCTATCTGGTATCAGAATCTCAATCTTATCTTGATCAATGAGAATATTTTAAATTTTTATTAGGGATATGGTTTGCAACCTGTGTGCTGAAGTAAGAGCAATTAACATTACAAGTTTGTAGTAGTTCCTTCATGGAAAGGCCTGTGAGAGGAAATAATGTTTCTAAATAAACTAATACTGGTTAAGGGTCCCAAGTAAATTGATATTTGGGCAATGAAGGTTTGAGGTTATAAATACCTTTGTAAAATTTTTTAAAAATGTTTTTATAATTTTCTAGAATATCTATTATCAACGCCAATGCAGCTCTGTGAATGTTTATAGAACTATAAGTGTAATTCTGATCTACTATAGATTTAATAAAATTTATATTTGATAATTCATAAGCAAAAGGGTCTATATTTTTTTCTATACTATACCTCCACCATCTCTTGAAAACAGTATTATACAAATTTAGTGTTTTTGTTGTAATCGATGCAGTCATAATTGGGATGGAATCCTCAGGATGCAATTTGACCTCTTTATAAAGAGCCATAATACTTGCCGCTAAAATTGTTTGCATGTATTGAAGGTTTATACTTTAATATTTTTGACAATACCAAACAAAAAATTTAGTATTGAAGGTAAAAAAGTATGTAAAGTAAAAACCAGGTAAAATGTACAAAAGTAATTAAACAAAATCTATTTCTTTTCTAAACTTTTGGGCTACTGTAAAGTACCTATGAGAAATGGGAGCATGTCAAATAATCATAAAGATTTACTGGGCTACTAAAAAGTACCCGCTGCTCTAGTTTTTGTTAAGGCGTTAATTATTTATTCTGCCTTACTTTGGGCTATCTAAAGGCACCCTAATTGAGACAACCAATATAATATCTTTTTTCCAAAAAGCATATAGAATGAATAACATAACTTATAAATACCTTTGTCACTTTCTTTCAAATCCTCCCTTAACTTTGCCAATTTCTGTTGTAACTTTTCATATTTACGCCTCTTCCGGGATACACTATCCTTCTCTGATAACCTTTTTGGCATTTTGAACACTTTTTATAACAATATTCGTAAAACACTTTTGATCAACACCGCACAGTGATTCCCGCACAAAAAAAAAACAGTGATTCCCGCCAATTCGCGCCTCTAGTCACCTGTCAAGAAGCTGGATATCTTCTTTTTTCTTCTCCTTCTTTAAACTGTGGTCAACCTCCAGAAAATACCACTACCATTAGTAAAAATATTCGAAATGTAATATAATGGAAAATTTAGTTTTTAAAACCGATATTTGTCGAAGGTGATCAGCATTGGAGTTTAAAAATTATGAATAGGGTTTGATATCTCGATAATCGAAGGTGATCGGCATTGGAGTTTAAAAATTATGAATAGGGTTTGATATCTCGAGAAATACACTTCTAAATAAAAAAAACTATTAAAACACTTGTCTAATAATTTTTAAAGCTCTATTGGATGGCAGCAAAAACTACCACCCACTATCACCCCCTGGGGGTGAGAAAGGGTGCAACTTTGAAATCTTAAATAGGAACCCCTATTTTTTGTTGCAGGTTTCCTTTCCTAATATAAAAATAAGTAACTTCATACAAAAATTTTTTTCAAACCGTTGATAAGCAGCGCTACAATCGGAAAAAAACGATTGATCATGTTACCATAGGAAAATTATGAATAGGGATTGAAATCTGAAGAAATACACTCCCAAATAGATAAACCAAAAAAACACGTTTTTAATATTGTTCAAAACTCTATCGAATGACGATAAAAACTACCCCCTACTTCAACCCCATGGGGTGCAACTTTGAAATTTTAAATTGCAACCCCTATTTTTTATTTCATATTTTAATTTCCCATCAAAAAATAAGAAACTTTTGTACGAAACTTTTTTTCAAATTGTTAATAAATAACGTCTCAATTACGAAAAACTAACATCGAATTGGAAATAATCTGATATAATTTAGTTTTTAAAACCGATTGTCGAAGGTGATCGGCATTTGAGTTTAAAAATAATAAATAGGGTTTGATATCTCGAGAAATACACTTCTAAATGAAAAAACTATTAAAACACTTGTCTAATAATTTTTAAAGCTCTATTGGATGGCAGCAAAAACTACCACCCACTATTACCCCCTGCGAGTGACAAATTTTTTTCAAACCGTTGATAAACAGCGCTACAATCGGAAAAAACGTTTGATCGTGTTACCATAGGAAAATTATGAATAGGGATTGAAATCTGAAGAAATACACTTCCTAATAAAAAACCAAAAAACACTTTTTTAATATTGTTTAAAACTCTATCGAATGACGATAAAAACTACCCCCTACTTCAACCCCATGGGGTGCAACTTTGAAATTTTAAATTGCAACCCATATTTTTTATTTCAGATTTTAATTTATCATCAAAATATACGTAACTTTTGTACGAAACTTTTTTTTTAAATTGTTAATAAATAACGTCTCAATTACGAAAAACTCACATCGAATTGGAAATAATCTTATATTATAAATTAGTTTTTAAAACCGATATTTGTGGAATGTGATCGGCATTGGAGTTTAAAAATTATGAATAGGGTTTGATATAAAAACTATTAAAACACTTGTGTAATAATTTTTAAAGCTCTATTGGATGGCAGCAAAAACTACCACCCACTATCACCCCCTGGGGGTGAGAGGGGGTGCAACTTTGGAATTTTAAATAGGGACCACTATTTTTTGTTGCAGATTTCCTTTCCTCATATAAAAATAAGTAACTTCATACAAAAATTTTTTTCAAACCGTTGATAAACAGCACTACAATCGGAAAAAAACTATTGATCGTGTTACCATAGGAAAATTATGAATAGGGATTGAAATCTGAAGAAATACACTCCCAAATAAAAAAAAACAAAAAAACACGTTTTTAATATTGTTCGAAACTCTATCGAATGACGATAAAAACTATCCCCTACCCCAGCCCCATGGGGTGCAACTTTGAAATTTTAAATTGCAACCCCTATTTTTTATTTCAGTTTTTAATTTTCCATCAAAAAATAAGTAACTTTTGTATGAAACTGTTTTTCAAATTGTTAATAAATAACGTCTCAATTACGAAAAACTAACATCGAATTGGAAATAATCTGATATTATAATTAATTGATTGGTTGACTTACCTGTTAAGGAAGGACAATCATAATTTTTTTTTGATCGCACAATAAATGGGTGGGTTCTAAAGAATCAATGGTGGGGAGTGGACAAATGTTCGAAATGTAATATAGGACAATTATGATTGTCCTTCCTTAACAGGCAAGTCAACCAGTCAATTAATTGTCCATCACATTACATTTCGAACATTTGTACTAATGGTAGGCTGTTGAAAGTTTAGACAATATTGTGCGATATAAATAATCAAAATTATATTGCCATCCCCCAAAAACGAATAATTCACACATTTTATTTATTTATTTTTTTTTATTAGGAATTACAAAAGTGGATAACATATTACAACAATTAAGGGTAATGTTTATATTTTAAGTACATAATATGTGTACCTTTAACCAGGTCCAAAAAAATAATAAGAAAATTATTGTTGTCATAACCATAACCTACACATATAATTACAAAATTCATAACAGAATTAAACAAAACCAAAATGTATATACAATTACATGGACTAACCAGATAATATAGTTTTTGCAAAGAGCCCGTAATCTTTTGATAAAGGTTTATTATAAAAAACATTGAATACTTGAGAATTTTCTGTCCATCCTGCCTTCTCCCTAATAGTTTCTATACTTAATCCAACCCTAGCCCCTGCTGAGGTAGATGCATGCTGAACACTATACCCTTTAAAAATATTGGTGTCTATATTACATAATTTTAAAATATCCTTTAGCCATCTACTCAATGTCTATGTAGATGCTGCTTTATATGTTTTTTTTTTATAGTTATAAACATCTTGTCTTCCAATTGAGGACAAATGTTTTTAGAAATATCTAAATACTGGCATAAAGTCAATGCTACTCACAACTGTGATTTTTCCTTAAAATATGGAAATCTTAAAACGAAATCTTTTGTACGAAACTTTTTTTCAAATTGTTAATAAATAACGTCTCAATTACGAAAAACTAACATCGAATTGGAAATAATCTGATATAATTTAGTTTTTAAAACCGATTGTCGAAGGTGATCGGCATTTGAGTTTAAAAATAATAAATAGGGTTTGATATCTCGAGAAATACACTTCTAAATGAAAAAACTATTAAAACACTTGTGTAATAATTTTTAAAGCTCTATTGGATGGCAGCAAAAACTACCACCCACTATCACCCCCTGGGGGTGAGAGGGGGTGCAACTTTGAAATTTTAAATAGGAACCCCTATTTTTTGTTGCAGGTTTCCTTTCTTGATATAAAAATAAGTAACTACATACAAAAATTTTTTTCAAACCGTTGATAAACAGCGCTACAATCAGAAAAAAACGATTGATCTTGTTACCATAGGAAAATTATGAATAGGGTTGAAATCTGAAGAAATACACTTCCAAATAAAAAACCAAAAAACACTTTTTTAATGTTGTTTAAAACTATCGAATGACGATAAAAACTATCCCCTACTTCAACCCCATGGGGGTGAAATGGGGTGCAACTTTGAAATTTTAAATTGCAACCCCTATTTTTTATTTCAGATTTTAATTTCTCATCAAAAAATAAGTAACTTTTGTACGAAACTTTTTTTCAAATTGTTAATAAATAACGTCCCAATAACGAAAAACTAACATCGAATTGGAAATAATCTGATATTATAATTTAGTTTTTAAAACCGATATTTGTCGAAGGTGATCGGCATTCGAGTTTAAAAATAATAAATAGGGTTTGATATCTCGAGAAATACACATCTAAATGAAAAAACTATTAAAACACTTGTGTAATAATTTTTAAAGCTCTATTGGATAGCAGCAAATACTACCACCCACCATCACCCCCTGGGGGTGAGAGGGGGTGCAACTTTTAAATTTTAAATAGGAACCCTTATTTTTTGTTGCAGATTTCCTTTCCTCTAATAAAAATAAGTAACTTGATACAATTTTTTTTCAAATCGTTGATAAACAGCGCTACAATCGGAAAAAAACAATTGATCGTGTTACCATAGGAAAATTATGAGTAGGGATTGAAATCTGAAGAAATGCACTTCCACATAAAAAAACCAGAAAATCGTTTTTAATATTTTTTACAAGTCTATCGGATAGCGATAAAAACTACCCCCTACTCCAACCCCTGGGGGTGAAACGGGGTGCAACTTTGAAATTTTAAATTGCAACCCCTATTTTTTATTTCAGATTTTAATTTCTCATCAAAAAATAAGCAACTTTTGTACGAAACTTTTTTTCAAATTGTTAATAAATAACGTCTCAATTACGAAATAGGGTGCAACTTTGAAATTTTAAATTGCAATCCCAATTTTTTATTTCAGATTTTAATTTCTCATCAAAAAATAAGTAACTTTTGTACGAAACTTGTTTTCAAATTGTTAATAAATAACGTCTCGATTACGAAAAACTAACATTGAATTGGAAATAATCTGAAAATGAATAGGGAATGATAAAAATTATGAATAGGGGTTTTCGATTTTCCTGCTTGGAAAAGTTTTGCCAAATTTTAAATTAAAAACATTGTTTTTGATGTTTTGGTACATGCACTTGGTCCAGTTTATTCCAAGCATGTGTTTTTTCTGATCCTTTAACGCCAGTTTGCCGGAAAAGAGGAAAAATCGAATTAAAAAATCTACAGTTTTTTCGATTTTCCGGCAAAACGGTGCATATTTTCATAGCCAAATGTATATATTATTTTAATGAGCAAGTCGCCTTTAATCGAAATAAATCAAATTTCAAACAAAATATTCATTTTTAATTTTCACGAAATTTTCAGCAAATACAGACATCCAAGTGGGAATTTTTTTCACGAACCACAAGACCAATACTATCCGGACTACACACGTTTAAAGTTAGTTACTAGTACATGATTTATTTACAACACTACTTCTCGATGTTCTGCTGCTAAATTTATGTTTTTTCCTTTTGAGTTCATCCTACACGCGTTGATATGTATTGCAACGCTAATATCTAAACACTCTTGTGTCTTGTAGTACGCCAAACGTGGACAAACATTATATTATTACAAACAAATATACCACTTAAATCATGAGGCCCTTTACAAATATCTAGTAAATATGTTGATATTAACCACGATGTTATTTTTCCACTGAGTTATTGGTGGAATAGAAAAGACTGTAGGGAATGTTATATTTAATTTGTTTTAGATTTGAAGACTCTTCTTATTTCTGTTAATCCTATTGCACGTAAAATAATACAACAATTATTAGAATAATTTATTATAATAACAACATATTTATTATATTTCTTTTAACGCCCTCTCTAAATATTGTGATATGACGGGATATACGGGATCATAGTTGATAGAATTCTTTTGCCTAACCAAGTTTTCATATTTCTGCAAAGCTCCAGCGATCAAATCAAGTCTCTCATCTTCGCCTTGATGTTCGTCCAGCCACGCTGAAATCTTCGGCAGAGACCAACTCGTATTCTGATGAGGACTGGCTAGCTCGAGGCCAGCAAAAGCAAATAACATTAGCAGAATTGTGCTGTGAGGTATAGAACTGTCGGGTGTTTGACCCGCTACTATTTCTTCCGGGCTTAAAACTATCACAGATGCCACTGACTTCAGTAGACGATAGGGCCGACCTAGGTCGGCCAAATGGGGGCAGATTATTTTTAACGCGTTCTCTAAATGTTGGAAATCCGCTTGAAGTCGTACGCGCCCCCCTTTGGCTAAAGGTCGCAGCAAAGATACATGTCTGATGAACAGTTGGATAGTCCTTACAGCGATTTCATTACATCTGTAACATACGTAATAATTAAAAATTGAAAATTTTAAACGTTGTTTCCTTCTGGTGTGAAATCTTTTCGTTATTGTTGTATTAAATCTATACCTTTTAGCCTACATTTAAGTAAACCCGACCAGACTATATGGGATTAGGACAAAACTGACCATTTTGTAGTATTTATTGGCAATTTTACTGTTACAAATATATACTAGCTATAGAAATTCTTGTGTCACGCGGACAGACAAACATTATCTTTTCGTTTAGCATCGTATATTTTTTAGAAATTATGTTTTTTGCTTTTATTTATTTTTTATTTAAATGTTTTAAATATCTTATATCAAATTATATAAGTTAGAATCTCTCAAAAGACTAATTAAAGAGTTCATTAAACCAGGGGAATTAGTGTATCACTAAGGGTACCACTGTCTGAGTTAATCGATGACAGTGAGGCGGTGCATATGGCTATGCGTTTGCTACTTTTTGGTGTGACTTCCAGGGCTTTATGTATTAAATATAATTCCACTCTACAGATTGTAGGAAGACGAAATGACGGTATTTTTGGTCTGTTGTAGTAATTGTGCAGCTTGTACCATATTCATCTTTACTGGCATCAGTGTAGAATATTGTGTCAAACTTTTCCATCTATCTATTATTTTATTGAATTTTTGTCTAAAATAGAAAGGTGGGTTTTTGTCATAGTTACATAGACTACAGTTGTTCGGTAGAATTCAAATCGATCGGACGTGTTTAAATTATCGGTGTTAATAGTATCGATAACAAATTTTTTTCCTACTTGTTTTGTTGTTTTGCGATAAACAATCAATTTTGGTGAAACTATAGGTGTTTTTTTTTTAAGATGAGTGAATTAAATGGGGGCACCAAGCCCCCTGACCCCGATCCTGACCCTTCCCCTTATGATAAAGATGAAAATCAGGTTGGTATGATGGAATTTACAAATATGGAAACAATTTCACAAAAACAAGAGAACCAGAATGGGAAATATATATATATATATATATATATATATATATATATATATATATATATATATATATATATATATATATATATATATATATATATATATATATATATATATATATATATATATATATATATATATATATATATATATATATATATATATATATATATATATATATATATATATATATATATATATATATATATATATATATATATATATATATATATATATATATATATATATATATATATATATATATATATATATATATATATATATATATATATATATATATATATATGGAATATATACAAATATGGAAACAATTTCACAAAAACAAGAGAACCAGAATGGGAAATATATATATATATATATATATATATATATATATATATATATATACATACATATACAAATACATATACAAATATGGAAACAATTTCACAAAAACAAGAGAACCAGAATGGGAAATATATATATATATATATATATATATATATATATATATATATATATATATATATATTACATACAATATCAAAAAAGTAATATAAGGAAATAAAAAAAGAAATAAAAAAAAAGAACAGTCAAAACAAGTCAATTCTTTAATTTACTTTTAACTTAAATTTAGTACTAACTCGAACTCTGATTGTTGTTCTGTGAATACTAATACAAAATAGTCTGGCTATGCCAAGGCCATTAAAAAAAATACATAGACTAGTGTTAAATGTTGGCAGACTTCTGGTCCAAGGCTGGGTAGAAGAGATATAAATCGGGGTCATGTTTGAGAAATCTATATGGTTAAATAACTGGTGTAATTAGTTTATCAATTGGGCATTTCCCCCTTTGGTGTCCGTTATGGAGAAGTTTCTACTGTATGTATACTGTATGTTGTATTCTAGCAGTGGTAGCATAGCTTTCTTATCGTCTACGCACGTACCATGGTTTTTAATTTAATTTATTTTATTTTATTCGATTCGACTTTACTTAATTTTATTTGATTTTATTTAATCTTATTTAATTTTATTTAATTCTATTGAATTTAATTTAATTTTATTTTGTTTTATTTTATACAAATATTTTAAAATCAAAATTAGCAAAGTTGATCCGGTATTTCTCGAGTTGCTATAAAAAAATTAAAAAAAAAAATAAAATGAAGTTTTCATAACAATAAGTGACTTTCGTAAATCGCTCGACTTTTGCTTGAAAACTTTTCTTATGAAGTCTATCTACGTACAAAAACCAACGTATGTACTTTCTTGCATATAAATCAAAGAAATATAAAGTAACATAAAGCTTTAAATTATTTTGCGAAATAAATCTTACCTTAAAATTACAGCAACAAAGCATTTGGCAAATTTGCGAGTAGTAATTAATATGTGTTAATATACATAATTATTATTTTTAGTATTTTTAATTAAAGGTATCGTTTCAAGAACAAAATATGATTGAAATGTCAGATGTTGGTAGTACAGATTTATTTCCTAGGTGGCGTAGTCACCCTACTGGACAAACAGTGTGACTTATCGTCCCAGCCTTTTATATGGATAGATACATTGTTGTGACTGGTGTGTTGGAAGTTACGATAGGCTATGCAAAAAAATATACAATGGTACAATTATTATTTTGTTCTTGAATAAATTGTTCATATCTGGCCTATACATTACAAAATTTTCACACCATAAGAAAAACGATTTTTAAACCGCTAAGCACCTGTAAAATCATACGTACTTGGAAGCTAACACTTCTTTGTTTTTAAAACCATCGAGATAGGTTTGATACACTCTTGATATAAACTGATTCAACTCTTTCATGTAGAGGGAGCAGCTACTAGATATTTTATGCGGAGTTTGTACTTTGGTCCAATCTGCTTCCAAGTGCAATGTTACTATTATTGTTTCTATGACGGAATTAATGCTCACTAAAAATAATGATCTAGTAAGAGTTAATTATTACTAAAAAAGAAACCAAAAAACAATGTTTCTTGTGTTACTTTCGTTTTCTTTTGTACTTCTGAGTGCAAAACCAAAAAAAGTAATGCATTTTTTTACCGAAAATCGATTAAATGATAGCATCTCATGGCCCGAGCGAGGGTCGGCGCCTCCTTATGAACGCACGCTTAGTCACACAATGCTGGAGTATAATAGATGTGCAGTGGGGAGAAACAGAATGTATAAAGAAATAGGTATGAACCCCGTGACTGTAAGAGAGATGATCGTGAAGATGACGGGAAATACGGAGGGATGGAATAGTGTTCAAAATTACATCTGAGCAGTCATTAAGAAGAAAGAAGAAGAAGAGAAACACCAACCAAGCCAACGACAGAGATAAGATCTAATTACTATTTTAATGGCAATAAGCAGCAATTGAAGGTTAAAATAAGTTTATTGACGTTTGAATTTGTGATCTTGCACTGATAACTTGTTTATACTCCAATAATTAATAGAAAAAAGAATAGCGGTTGGTACCGAAGTACATCTAGCCTTTATCGAACTAGAAAATGCGTATGATACAGTTACAAGACTTAAATTGTGCCAAGCTTTACAACAACTCGACATTAGTCCATACCTTTTAGGAATAATCACAGAAGTATACAGGGATAACACTACTTACCTAAAAATCGATAATAGACTATCAAAGTCAATAAAAGTAACTAAAGAACTAAAACAGGGATGCAGTAGGTATGTCACCCTTATTGTTTAATTTATATATTGAGTCAGCCCTCCAAAATTGAAAAAACCACTGCCAGGGAATGGGAATCCCCATAGGAAATGACGTACTGTTCTCCCTGAACTTTGCGGATGACTAAGTCGTCCTAGCTCAAGATTCTTATGATCTAGAATTTATGGTAAAGCGTCTATACAGAGAATATTTAAAATAGAGGTTACAAGTCAGCATGAAGAAAACAGAATATTTAGTTATCAATTCAGATGCAAGATTTGAAGTGTTGAAAGACGAGAGGACGTGGAAATCAAACAAGTGAAAAAATTTAAAGATTTGGGTGCACTCATTGCTAAGAACGGCTTGGGAGAAACCAAATTTAAACACCGAATTAATCAGGGACGTAAAATTGTAGGATGTCTTAACTACTTATGGTGACATCGCAACATTTCCAAAAGAAACAAAAAAAGAATAGGGCAAACCATGGTTCCATCAGTTCTTTGTTATGGCTCTGAACTATGGACAATTAATGCAAACCTGAAGAGAAGATTGTTGGCAGATGAAATGGATTATTTGAGAAGAAGTGCTAGAACATCATGGCAGGAAAGGAAAAACAACGAATCTATAAGAAATAACATGAATGCTACAGAAACGGTCATTGACAGAATAGAAAGAAGAGGTTCAAAATGGTTTGGACACCTATGAGAAAGCCTGACGAATGTTGACCCCAAAAATTTCACAAATGGAAGCCCCCTGAAAGAAGAAAAAGGGGTAGACCTCGACGCTCATGGAATAAAAGAATTAGAAGAGCGATGGAATCGACAGGTTTGGAGGAGAAGCATGCCTTGGACCGGGAGGATTGGCGGAGGAGAACGTGAATACGGCGATAGCCGTCTCCAAAATGTACTGTATTTACAAGTTGGATTAATGTCAAACGTCAATAAACTTGTTGTAACCTTCAATTGTGGCTTATTCCCAATAAAATAGTAATTACTTTAAAATGCCACAAGAAAATAGCTTCAGAACAATAGAAAAGATCTAGATAAGAGAAGGGAGTGTTCCAAAAATGTCGTCAGCCTTACAGTGGCCACTTCACTTTCGGAGTACGATACGTGCGACAGTCAACTGCGCACAAGTAAGAGAGGGTGTTATTAGTTGGTAGGCAGGATAATAGATACCTGAATTTTTGGCACTGCTATTTTTAGTACTTTAAATTAAACTAAAACCCAAATTTTAGGGACTCAACATGGAGTCATATATTGTAGCATAAAAAAATTCAAAACCCCCCCCCCTCTCAGGCAAATTCTGGGTGCGCCACTGGCATCCACAATACTTTGAATGAAATTATATCATGCATAACTAGTCGGATAACTACAGATATAATTGAAAATTTCCGTTGTATTATACAGAACATTTAAATACAAGTGAATAACAAAAACTCGCGATTACGGAATCTTGTCTACTTTATATAGATCAAAATGAATACTTACCTGCAAGAGGTTGTATGATGGCAGCTACTAAATTATGTAAACTTTGCAAGCTCTCATTGATAATATTTTTACATGGATCCGTTAAGCTGTCTTTCATGTTTGATAACATTCGTTGAGTTTGAAGTTGAAAATAATACAAAGAGTTAGCGAGATTTACGTTTTTTTGTTGTCCCATATTAGGCGTACCTCCTAAAATATAAATAATGTTTTAAAAATATCGCCGAAGTTGTACTTTCCACGCAGTCAAATTTATCGCGGAATAAAACAAGGAAAGTTTTAAAATGAGATAGGTCAGCGAATAACCGATTTAGAACACCAAAGAGAATAATGATGAGAAATAATGGCATACTCACTGAAAGATTGCAAATCATGTAAGATGAAGAAATGATAAAATTGACAAAATAAAAATGACGCACCCCAGCGTCTTCGCAAAATTTACATCGGACAAAAAACTAAAAAACATGAGTTCAAAATGTTTCAAAAACCGATCTAATGACACCTAACACGACCTCCCACAACCACCTCTTGTTGTGTAGTCATATGTCAGTCAGTATAAGTCAATGACATATCGTTTCATAAATAGATGAAATATTCTGTTAGCTGTCTACCTATCAACAGTACTGAAGACTTATAATTATTTTATGACTAAACGTTAGATATAAGTATTGAAAACAAATTTTCGTCATAATCTCAATTTACATAAAGTAGTGACTTTATCCTTTCATAAATAAGCGATTCATTTCAAAGTTGCCCCCAGGGGATGGGGGTTGAAAATGTGTTTTCACATTTTCAATCCGATATAAATTTCGCGAAATATTAGACCATTCCGCTTCTTTTGGCATACTCTGTATATTTACCTATAACTTGCGCTGCCTCCGGTCCAGTTTCTAGTTGTTGTTCAGTCTTAACAGCAAACATTTTTATGCATTTCGAAACATTTTTTCCAATCTGCTCACTTAAATTTTCTTCGATTAACGCCACGCTTAGTTCACTACAACAAAAAATAAAAGAGTTTTACACCTTCACAGGAGATTTGTGGAGTCAAAATTACAACAGATACTCTAAAACTGATGAATGATCCCCATGCAGCACTAAAATTTGTGCAAAGGAAAATTTGAGAAACCCCAATAAGTCATAATTTTACCAAAATCGTTTTTTCACTAAAATATACTTTTAAGCTGTAAATACATATTTGTATAAAGAAACGCCTTCAGTCGGTGCATTCGTAACCTATCTACAGCGGTATGATTTTGCGATGTATTAGAGAAACACCATAAGTTCATGTATTTTCACCACTCTTACGAGAACTCAAACTTGGTTCTTGCACCCCCTTTTATTAAAGGATTAGCCAATCACACCTTCAGGCTTACCAACAATAAAAAAATACACTAATATTGCCTGAAGCATTGGCATATCCTAGTGGAAAGATTCCGATTAATTATAAGAAGATTGTTGATATACAAAAACTACTAAGTTATATACCGGATGTAGAAAATATCCAGGATTATTATAATAAATTGTTCAACTGGCCCAAAATGACCAATAATATACCTGAAGAAGATAAATGATGACACTTTTCGTTTTTTTGGTTGTAATAATATTTTTTGCACTTTTTAATATAAATTACAGTACTATGTGCATTTTGTTTTATTTTAATTCCTTATGAAGTTTAGTTTCAGGTGACGCTGAACAATTTATTTAAGAAACCCCATAAGTCAATCAAGTTTGAGCGTATACAGAGCTTATTCTCAATCTTTTTTTCAAAAAATATTAGAGTGAAAGACTCAAGAAACAGTTATAAATGGAATTAGGTCAGTTTTTAACATGTAGAAATCTTCGTGTTTTCCTCACACAGTTTTTTCTTATTTCCCGAAAGTTTTAGTTTTGTGACTTGTGGGGTTTCTCAAATAAGTGATTCAATTATAAAAACAAAATTTGTTCCTCACGGTTCCGGGAAAACTACAATAAACCCATTTATTAATAAATAATGAGATCTAGGGCAATTTTGATAACAAATTCACCATTTATGCGAAAAACGCTTAATTGATTATAGCGTTTATATATTTATTTGTTTAAAATCCATATTAAATACCTTTACGTTGAGCTAGCTACTTATTTTGACCATAAGCTTACCTAAAACTTAATATTCCCGCCCCACATTGGTTCAAATTTTTGGTTACATTCAAATTTTTTGTAGTTTGTGTTTTTGAGTTATAATTTTATAATTTTTATTTCAATTTTTTTATTATTTTGTTTTATTTAAAGTAGGTTCCAAAATTAAAAATAAAATCCAAAAATGGCCCATGATCTTAGCAAAATATATAAATATTTCAAAAAATTTATTTAAAAATTCCTTTATAAAAGGAATTATTTATATTAAAACACCCGGAGGTGCTATCAACAAGTCCTCATAGACACTTTGTCTCAGGACTAGCAACCTCCAGTGGAGTCTTACGTTGCCATGTTATCTATCCCTGTTGTAACTTAAACATCCTATTATATAAAATCAAATATTGTAACTTAAATTTAATTTAACAACATTTAAAGGGTTTTTACCCAAGTGGCTCCAAACATGTACCTCCAGATAGCAATGAAGATGGAATATTAATTCCGAAGTAGCCCGATAGGGTGATTTAATATACACCTTTTATAAAGGAATTTTTAAATACAGTCAGCTACGGGAATTTAGCCTTGTGGATATAAATATTTATTATATCTATTCGTACCTAGTAATAATCCGAATCAAAGAATCGATTTGGTCTTGAGATGGTAAAGTATTTTCACCTGTGAACATCGCTTGAGTTGGATCCAGCATTCTTGTCAAGGATATGGATAAATAGGCATTCTCCAAATTTTTTAATATGCTTCTGCTAAAAAAATTAATTACATGTAAAATATTCTGTCCACTTATGCAAATGTCAGGGCGTATTGTGAGTTATCTACCTTTAGTACTTAGCAGGTTATAGGCCCAGAAATTATTTAGAAAGATCGCCGAGAAAGTGGAAATGGGAAAATAAAGTTTTTGATGCAATCCGCTTTTCTTGGAAGGTTGTGGAATGTAGGCAATGGAAAAAATGGTAAACAAGTAGCATCTATTTTATGTAAAACCATTTGATGGAAGCTCTTTCTCAAATTAGGAATTAGAATAAAGCTAGTTTTAGTACATGATGTACTGAAGACAGAGGAACCTCCTACCAGTAAAGAAGGCTTCGTAAGGTTTTAAGAAAAGTAATGTGAACGCTCGGACGATTAGAATACAGTGTGTGTAATACGAAATGTTTTGAAATCTTGTTTTCATGTATTTAAACAGTTTTTATATTGGTGGAGATACGTAGACGATATACTGGTATGGTTTACATGAACTAACAGGCAACTTGACCAATTCTTATCGAGCAGTACTGTGCGAATTAATTAAATCATAGGCTGTTTTAATGAAAACACAGTTTATTTAGAAAAAAATTATATTTTGACAAAACTTACTATATTTAGTAGGAAATATGTTCCCTTTGGCTGAAATGACTGCTTTTATCCGTGTTGGCATATTCTACAAGTTTCTGACAGTTCCCAGATATCCTTTCATCTCGAAACCAAACCTGAATGACTGCTTCATCATTTTTATTTTTGTAGTACAGTTGATTTTGCGCAGTCTAGCTTTGCAAATAGCCCATACATTTTCAATGGGATTGAAGTCTGGCGAATTACTGGGCCAATCTAAAACATTAGTCTTCTTATTTTTAAAAAATTCCATCATTTGCTTTGACTTGTGACAGGGAGCTGAGTCTGTTGAAGAATCGCTCCTACTTAAGGCTGACATTTTTGAAGTTCTGTGTTCAAACGCTGTTCACCATGCCTTCGATTGGTATGAAAGATCCAACCTACATAATGAAAAACATTTTTTTGACTGGATGTCAACATACGATGGTATAAGGTTTTCAATGTCAGACGTCCTGACGAATTTCGACCGCCGTCCCTGACCTATAAAGTGAGTGTTATCTGTAAATAGGACTTTTCTCCAGTCGTCTACAGTCCAATTGGAGCTCAATTTGCTCTTTCGAAGTAAAAATCTTTCATCTGCTGGTGGTGTTTTTCTCTTCCGCATTTTCCTAACCTTTTCACATCCATTTATCTCGTTTCTCGTTTACGCTTCAAAATATTACTTACTAACCCCTGACTCACTCCACACATTCTTACGATTTCTCTTTGTGATATGTGTGTTCACTTAACGCTTCCTAGGCGTAATATCCATGACGGAATTAAACGAAACAAACTCACTAATTACCGAAAACAACACAAAATAGTAAAAAACAATACAAACTTAGTGGGAAATGTCCTAAAACACCCCCAAATAAAAGGCAGAAAAAAGTAAGATTACGTTTTCAATGCTTGGTCAGTTGTAAATGTGTGAAGAGTATTGCCAACTGTGAATATTGAAAAATGTCACAATGATTCGACTAATTCGCACAATACTATATATTAATTCACTCCATAATCATACTGAATTTCTAATAGAAACAGAACAGAATCAATCCATAAATTTTCTAGATTTAAAAATTATCAGACTTAAAAACAAACATGAGTTCTCCATATTTTATAAAACAACATACTTTTCCATTGAATATACTTTTTTGATTATAAAACTAATATATTTCAGATGAGCATTTGCATTCATTCAAATGCAAGCTCACTTTACAGTGTTTCTTAATAAAATAGAGGTTAAAATACTCAATAATGTAGAGTTTTTACCTGAATAAAAATATGGTATAAATACTAAAACTGATTACAGTTTAAGCGTTCTGTAAATCCCACACTAAAAGTCAGCGGATAAGCTTGCATTAATATAATAACTTAAAACATTTGTTGAGGTATTACAGAAAGTAATTTAAAAAAAATATTTAGTAGTGTCTGTCAGAATGATCATTTCAATTCATCATTCTGGTAGATACTACATCACTAGATAAAACATGGAAAAGTTACTTACTCGAAGGCAAATAAATCATATTTTAATTTGTTTGTCATTTCATAATAACATTTTAATAACTTTGGAAAATCCTCTTCTAGGGCTTGTTTCAGAGCCGAAGTAGATTTCTGGATTTCCTCCTGAAAAACTTTTCCAAATCCTATCCAAAACTTCTCGGCGATATTCAAGTCACTGTGAACCAAATATAAGTTGTTTAGAGTGTTGTGTAAAAATTTCACCTATGAAAAAAAAATCAATTACAGAATTTTAAATAATGTTGACATTTTAACGAAAATTTGAAACTTGCACAGTAATTTGGACCTAACTGACCTGTTTACATATTGAAAATATATCTTCAGCAAATACTTTTTCTATTTCAGACCAAACTTTTGTTCTAAAACCTTGAGAAGATGTGAGGTTAATGTGCCCTGGGCCACCTTTGGTCTTGCTAGAGGAAAATGAACTGACAGAGAGGGCTAATTTCAAACTTTCTCGGCATTCATGTAAATTGTTGTCCACAAAATTATTTGCTACTGATTCTATTGTACCAATATTTATGAATATCTAAAAATAATACATTGTAATAATATCATGTAAATGCAACAAATATGAAATTGAGCATAGGATTTTTATTTAAATGGTTAATATATTCTTATAAAACCTACAATACCTAATTTGTGATTTTATTAGAAAATCAAATACCATTTAGTACAAGTCTGTTGTGTATTCTAACGATGAAACAGTCATCCTCTTTCTATAACCTACCACTAACATTGATGCACCCTGGAGGTGGAACACCAGCCAAAGGTATAAAACACTTTAAACAATGACAAAGAATCAAATTCGAACCAGTGTACTGATCTAGTAAAAGCTTCTACCTCCGGTTCTCTGAGTACTGATCAGAGGCCACTGCCTTTTTCTCTGTATGATCGCTTGTTCCCACGGTCTTTGAGTATTGACTGAAGATCATCCTTTATCTTACCCATCTAAACGTTGCTTGTTTGTGTTCAATGGCGTCGTCTTCTTATTTTTATTACATAATAGCTGACCCACCGAACTTCGTATGGCCTTAAAATTAAATAATGCATCAAAGTTGAATAAGCTCCTCTTTCAAGCCTGTTAAGTAACAGAAATCTCTGGGTACCCTTTGCTGTTGATTCAATTTTAGAAAATTTGTATAAACTATTCTCTTCTCTTTATTCTATTTCATTCTAATTTATTTTATTTTAATTTTTTAACCCACCTGTAAAGCTGTAGTTGTTTGTGTAATATTTTCGTTTTTAGCTCCTTGATTCAAAGAACCTGTGGCCAATTGAACAACTTTTTGCTGGTGTACCCTAATATTCCTCAGTTCATTCGTAACACTATCAATATCCTTTAGTTCCGGATCAGAGGCTAATTGTTCTGAAATAAGAAAAAAATTACTTATTACATAGATTTCTAACTAGTATTAAATGATTAACTACCTAATTCCTGCAAAAGAATAGCTTTCTGAACGGGATCATTGGTATTTGTTAGCCTTTTACTCAATTGTTGCAATCTGTTAACTTGTCGTAAGATATGACTAGCCAAATGAAGCCGACCTAGCACCTTTGTGTGTTTTTCTAACTCATTATAGGGTATTGTTATCTAAAACAGCACAGTAAAATATATAGAATAAATTTATAACATTTGTAGCTGAATATTGTTGAATTCAGCCCTCGACTGTCTTAAAGTGCTATATAAATGGAGAACATATCAACTTTATTATAAATTCTTCTCTGGCACTTTAAAAAAATATACAGCAATTGTACAGCTTATGGCCATTAAAATTTATCTGAGAGTCTTAACTAAATAAAAAAATATAATGTTATATTAGCCTGGACTCATATGACATGAACCAAAGCCAATATGCAACATAACTTTATTTTTCTGAATTGGAATTTATTTAACTATATAAATTAAACAGATACAATTAAGCCTATTTGATATTAACAGCCAATTAATATAGCCAATTAATCAACACTAATACTTTTATCAACTACAATAATTATAAAATAGACAAAAAAGAAAAGTAATGTAGGACGAAAATTAATTGGACCATCACCCAATCAATGATAAATATTTTTGTATTCTGTTTTCTGGAAATTATATTAGTGAAGCGTGGTTGGAAAGCGTGTGTTGAAGAAATAATTTATGATGTTAGTTGAGTAATTTAATTTAATTACTTGTCAAAAAATGGTTTGTGGAAAATGTTTATCTAAGGATTTATGAAATTCCATTGTTGTTGTGCACCATAACAAATAACTTTCTGCACTTATTTCTCAAGGAACTGTGAGAAATATAATTTTATCATTAAAAAAGAAAATGTTGAAACAAAATTTACAACTGTTTGTGTACTTTAAAACTTACAGAAAGCATGCTTTGTGGACACTTATTAAACAAGATTCTTCTGCAAATTGTGTTGCATATTGGTTTTGGTCCAATTCATAAGCTTTTGGGTCCATAGATGTCCTAAATGGTCAGCAAAAAGAATCAGTGTAAATAAATAAATTCTCACATTTCTACTAAAGTTAGTCTATATTTATTATAACCTACCTGAGTTTTAAGTCTTTCCGCATCAATAAATAATGTTTTTACATGAATATTCATGGAATTTAAAACAGTTTCCAATTTTGTGGCATTATTCGCTTGTTGCAACAAATCTTCATGTTTTTCCAATATTTGTCTGTGAAGTTCTTGATTTATTAGTTCTATGCCCTCTGCTAATTTTTTTACTTGTTCTTTAATACTAATAGACTCATTTAATATATTATTGGAGTTTGGATTCAAAAAATTTACATAAAATTCTACAAAATATTAATTATTTTATTGATATAAAAATACAATTATTTTTAAAATATTACCTTCAGTTTCTATACGCCCTATAAGTTCATTTTTACTTTCTGCCATGGTCAAAAGCCTTTACTTTTGACTCTTTATAGTTCTTTATACGGTTCTATTTTGCAACAATAAAATAATAATAATTGTTAGCTTAGAGGTTACGTTGATAATTTGAGTTGGCATTTGTGGGATTGAGGGGTTGACATCGACAACTAAACAAGAAAGAATATAGTAGACGCATATACTTGTCAAAACTGTCAAACTGTCAAAAAATTTGAAGTATTTTCATACCAGTTGCGTAGTGCGTACAATTGTCTAAAATATTTGATTAAAATTATTGTTGTGGAATATTAGACTTAAAGAGTTATTTCACAAAATTTATATTATTAATAATAACAAATGTTTTTGGTTATTTAATTAATATATTCTAAAATTCCCAATATAATGATGATTACATTTTTCTGATTATTATACCATGTTGACGCCTATGAAAGATCGAGCAGTTCCGCATAGGTTTCGTATTATTCATAGCTGTGTTAGGAAAATTTGAACTCTAACGTTGACGTTCTGGAAATTTTAAATATGAGTGACGTTACTTTATATAAATTGTGAGGTGCACGCATTTTTATATGCAAAATACTACTATATTCTTTGATAAATAGTAAACACACATTTATTTTCGGCCATATCTTTTGTTAATAATGAAATAGAATAAATATTGTAATTTTAAATGATACTATTTAGTATTTAAATTTTCATTGATCGTTCCTTGTAAAACACATCAAAATTTAAACTATACATTGCTACGTTGGTTTAAAATTAACAGGATGTATAATGTGTAGAAAACGTTTATTTTTTCAAATCAGTTAAAATTATGTAAAGTTATTCTGCTTTTATTAATCAATAACCAATCAGTATTAAATTTTTATTGTCAAAGATGATGTGTATTGATGGTTGCATAATTGGTAGGAAATCTTAAGGGATGTGGGATAAATTCTAACAAAACAACTATATGAAATGTATAAAATATTTTTTATTGTCGAATTTTTAATTTATCGTTATGCACAATTATTTTTTATAATACATTATACTTTTTATTAGAAACTGTGTCAAGTAATGCAGTTATAAGTGTAATGTATAAAATATTTCAAAATAGATTTTGATGATAAATATTTTAAGTTACTTTTTATTAGAAAATTGGTAAGTAAACCTAAATTAATACTTTAGATCGTTACTTAAGATCCTAAGTTTAATTTTGTTGTTTAGATTTTATTAGATATTCAATTTTTTCGTTATTCTTCACTGATATTATTTATTATTCATTCTTATTCTATTATTATAATATTTTCCTTTTGTTTTCTTCTTACATTTTAAATCTTATTATGTATATAGATTCTTATGTATGTAGTGTACAACATAGAGGATCAAGGGAAAGATTTGTCAAATATTTAATCATACAAAACGAGCCAACAGGTTAACCACCTGGAAGAGTCAAAATTTTTTTAATTAATAGGAAACAAACACCGAATGAAAAAAACAAATAAGAAATATCAAGTTAAAGACAGAAGAATGAAAAATTGGAAAAGAAGAGACATTTGACAAAGAAAAATAGAAAAGAATCACAGGAAAGTGAGCCTCTCTCTATATAGTTTCAAGAGTCTATATTCATTCATCTCTCTATTAATCAGCTGTGTTAGACGGGCAGTAACCTGAATCTAAATTACCCCCTAGATACCAACAACCTGATCGATTCCGAGAAATTATCAGTGAACAAAGAGAAATTGAGCCTCACTACACAAATGTTAAAATTCGGTCGCCAGTTCAACAGATTGAATGAAAGAGCGAGTAAGGCTCTCTTCGTTGGGAGAGGGTATATCGGACGGGCAGGACGCCGACGCCTGGCGTACTTCTTACAGCCGCAAATATGCGCGAATCCAAAACACAACTATTCCGTTTGTGAAGCCGGACGTACGGTATGTAGTTTCCGACGGGCTCGCCAGATTAGTATAATGCAGGTACGATTTTGTGCATGCCCTACTAATATAATACTTTCCGGATAATATTTTTGATGTTTTAAATCATTGACGTTTCTGAAGCATTTAATAAATTCTTAAATATTTTAATAATTGTTAGTTTTTTTTGTTGTTAACTGTTTAATCTAAACTTTTTTTTGTTTTTTCTTTAAAATTTTATACTTGCTAATGAATTCAAACTAGAAATTATTAGGTTGCCTTGCATTCAATTGTTTGTATTTTATGGGTATTAATTTTTCTAGTCCAACAGGTGACCATATATAATTATGCATTATGCAGTTCATACAGTTGTTTCGTTTTAGCATATCATTTCTTAATTATATTATATTTTTGAAATTAAACACAAATTAATTATGTGTTGTGCTGTAGTTTGTCTTTCTGATCTAATGCTGTTTTTAAAATGAAGTATTATAAGAAAACGAAGAGCAAAGTTTTCCTAAAGCGTCTTTTTCATTAATGAAGGATAGTTATAATTTTGGTAAAATGCTATTTTTTTGTGCTGTTGTTATTAATGAATGGGTATCCATGCTTATCTAGCCTCTTATATTTTTAAATTGTTTGCGCATTATAAAATGAATATTTTCTTCTTTGTTTCTCTTTTTTCTTTTTCTATTTTTCTTCGGCTTTTCCCATTATGAGTTTGCTGTTTTCGTTCTCCATAGCTCTCTATTTTCCTGGTCATCTTCTCTGAGGTCTCTTGGTCTCTATCTATCATAGCATTTCCTATGTATGTTTTCTATCTTGTAGCAGGTCTTCTTCCAGTGGGTTCCAGTTCAAAATTTTTTTCGACCACCTGTGTTCTGGCATTCTTTGTACATGCCCGTACCACTGTAGGTATCTCTTTTCCAACTTTTTTTGTAATTGAGCATTTTACATACATTGTATTTCACATTTCCGCTGTTCTTATTCTATCCGCTCTGGTAACTTGTGGACATCTTCTCATAAAGTACAGTTCAAAGGTTCTTATTTTATTTCGTATTGATGTTGTCAAATTCATGTAATCTTCGACGAACTGTAAGTATACTTACATTATTGCCTCGAACCTCTTGAAGTTGATTTCTTGTTTGCACCGCTGTTAAATGACGATCCCGCAAAGCGTTGACTAGTATAATACGATCATCTAAAGCGTTAGTTTTGCGCTTCCTGCCACTTCCTGCTTTATGCTTGTTTGTTCCAGTTCGTATAAAACGTTCCACTACCCTTTGGATGGTCTCAGAAGTCTTTTTTCTTTTTATGTTAGAGTCTATGTTTCCACCCCGTATGTATGGATCGGCCTCAGTAGTGTTTTGTACATGGAATTGTTTTTGGAGTTCATAGTACGCCCTATTTGTAAGGTGTATTCTTCTTTTAATTTCTTCACTTGTTTTAATGGTAGTATTCACTAGCGAGCCAAGGTATGTGAAGCTATCAACACGTTCAAAGATATAACTTCCAAATACTTTCTCCCGTTCCTCATTTGTTATAGGATCTTTTGTAACCAACATGTACTTGCTTTTGTAGTCGTTGATGACTGGACCGACCTGTTTCGCCGCCGTTTTCAATTCTAGGAAATATTGCTCAGCATTTCGCTTGCTACGACCTATTATGTCCATGTCATTAGGCTATGCTAAGATTTGTATCGATCTATTGTAAACAGTACCACCGTATCTAATTCGTGTGTCTCAGACTGCCTTTTCCAAGACAATGTTAAATATGAGGCAACCCAGGACCTCCCCTTGTCTGAGTCCATCCTTTATCTCAAAGGATCGAGAAATTTTTCCTCGTATCCTAACTCTGGCTTTTAAGTTACACATTGTTATTCTCGTTAATTGGATAAGTTTTTCTGGGTTTCAATGTTAAATTCTAATGTATTCTCGAGGATCTGTCTTATTGAATGAATTTAGCAATTGTTAATTTTTCTAGACTAAATCCCGCCTGGTATTTTCCTAAACTTGTAGCCTTTCGTAGAGAATATTTGCTAGTATTTTGTAAGCAGTTGTTAACAGGGTTATACCTCTGTAGTTGTCACACTGGAGCTGATCGCCTTTTTTATGTAACGGGCATATTAAGCCTTTAGACCATTCAGAGGGTATGGTCTCATTTTGCTATATAGGGTAATATTCATCACTATACTCTGAAAGATCCTTTTTTTGTTTTCTTTGGCTAGATTGTTGTTCCATATAATTCCATGGAATGCTTTCGTGGTTTGTTTTCACCGTGCTATTTTCATTTCTATATCTTTCATGTAAGTACCATCTCGACTTATCATTGACCCTAAATACTTAAAAGTCTTACATTAATAGTCTCTTTTTTCTTCAATCTTCTTTTATTATGAGCCATCATCATTATTATCATAATTGGCTTAACAATCCTTTGTAGATTTTGGCAGAGAAGTCGCCACTCCCGTCGATTCCTAGCAACTTTTCCCTCCATCTTTAGAATCGTAAAGTCTTCTTGCACATCATTAATTGATCTTCTAAGCGGTCGTCATACTATCAGTGTATGGATAAAATGCCAAAACATAAGATGCCACATGTATAAGGAAGGTATAGCAAAAAGATGGTCAGCACCTTTCTTATATATTTTAGAGCAGATTTTGTCGATTCCTGTGGCTTTATTTTTATTATTTTTAAGTTTGTAAATAGCATTTGATACTTTCTCTCTTGTTGGTGTTTCAATGTGTAGTTGTTGATATACCTACGTTTAGTTAGTTTTCTATGTTGTCGCATTATTTAACATAATCTAAATTGAGGTGATCGCTGAAATGTTGTGCCCATGTATTAAGAGCTGAGTTTGTATGATGTAAAATTTCATCGTACAAATATCTACAGCTTTTATTCTTGGCTTAAATTCTTGACGGCTACTATTTTGGAATTTGTAGTATTTTCTTGTTTCATTTTTATCAAATAAACTCTCATTTAACGTTTTATGTTTATACTCCCGTTTCTTATGTCGATGGATATGCTTCTTCTACCTTCTGAGGCGTCTATTCTGAGACTGAGACTCTTTTTTTCGTGTGCACCCTTCTTTAAGAGTGTTTTGATACGTTGTATTTTTGCTGTTTTTTTGACATCTTGATCTCATTACCATACCACTGACTTTATTTCTGCCCTGCTTTTATCCCATTTCAATCGATTTCTACAATAAAATATCTTGCATTTTATCTACTGCTACTACTTGTCGGTTTATAACATTCTCTGCCGTTTCCGACTTCCAATCCCCACTTAGTCCGGTTGTTTCATAGGTCTTCTTCTATGGCCCTCCCTCTCGGTTCTTTATTTATTCCTTGCTCCAACTTTTTTTCGGTCTACCTCGTTTTCTCTTTCCTTTTGGTTGCAATTCTAATATTTCTTTTGGTATTCGTTGTTCATTCATTCTTTGTATGTGTCCGAACCAGATAAGTTGTTTTGTTGTTAGGTCATCTGTGATTGTTCGATTGATTCCCGTTATTTCTCTATTGCGTTCGTTGGTAATCCTTTCTCTTCTAGATCTTGCTGCGGCTCTTCTCCAAAAATCGATTTCCGTCGCTTTCAGCGTTGCCAGTGTTCTTTATTTCAGTGGCTATACCTCACAGCTGTATAAAGTGATAATTTTTACTATAGTCTTATATATCCTCTTTTTATTTTCTTTGCTGATGGATTGGTCCCATAAAATGCTGTTTAACATCGTGATGGCTTCTCTCCCTAACGTATTTCTATCTCTTATAGCTTTGTCTAATGTTTCATCTTGTGAAATAATGCTAGATGTACTTAGATATTTGTAGTCACAGCAGTGCTTTATCGTGGTGTTATCGTCTAATATGAGATCTTTTTGTTCTACTCCAATGTACAGGTATTCGGTTTTCTTTACTTCTAGACCCCATATATCCCTTCCCATAACCTCCAATTAATTTTCGTGCCATATAGTTTAAATCGTCATAATCTTGAGCCATTATTACTTGATCGTCTGCAAAGTTGAGCGTACATACCATAGTGTTGGTGAGCGGTATCCCCATTGTCCTGCATTTTTGTTTCCATCTCTTTAAAGCACTTTCGAGGTATATTTTAAATAAAGTGGGGGACAGACAACATCCTTGCTTTAATTATTTTGATGTTATAAATCCCGTTGTTATTTGTGTCTCTGCTTTTATTTTGTTATTAGTTCGTTGTTATTCCGTACCATCTTTTTTCCTATTATCTAGAATAAGTAAAAAAAGGGGTCAATAGTGGATTAACCCGTACGAAATCTTGCTTGTTCTTCTGCTTCATAATCTAAGTATTCTCTCTAGATTCGGATCTTTAAAACCTTTTCGTATATTCTACTCATAGATCCGGTTACAGCTATTCCTCGCTAATTTTCATAATTATTTTTATCACCCTTTTTGTTTATAGTATTTTCCGTAGAGATTTTGCTTGTGTTTATGCATTCTTGAAATAGTTGTCTAAGACAGTTTCCAGCTTTCTGTGCTTCTGGTTTCTCCTAGATAACTATTTATTCGTTGTCAGTTTCTTTCCCAAGACTCGTTCTTCTTCTTAGAAATTTTCCTTCGTACTTCTGCTTGTTTTTCTTTATATTTTATTTTGTCTTGTAATGATTTGGAGTTTAATTATTGTTGGTATAGTTGTCTTTTATATTTTATTTCTTCCTCTATTTTGTTATCTCACTAGTATGGTTTGTTTACCTTGGGTTTTATGAGTATCCCATTGCGTCAAAGGCTGCTTCGTGTAAACAGTTTTTTATATGTTCATATAACTGGTCGATATTCTTAGGGGCGGGAATTTGTAGCTTCTAATCCAATATATTCTTGAATAAGCCCTATCCGCTCTTAGTCCTTTCGTTCTTAACGTGAAACGCTCAATAGTTTCTTTCACTTCTGTCATAAAACTTGGCTCTCCATAGAGCTAATTGTAATAAGTTTCTCGATCTTGGATCGATTAAAAATTTTCTTCTCTAGCAATTAGTTTTAATACATCTCATTTCCTAAAGTAGAAACTATTCTCTTTAATAGAAGTGGACATTTAGTCGTCTTAGATACCTAAGATATCAAAAATATTGATCCATGTGGGTCTCTTTTCAATGGAGAATGTAAAGTATACAGACGATACCTATTATTATCTCTACTACTGGAGTCATTCCGAAAACCTAATAGAAAACATAAAACAGCTGGGTCATAGTGAAAATCTTCGTAAGACCACTCACAAAGCTGTTCTACTTTCGACGTCCAGATTGTTATACATGGAAAGGGTCCCATTGGAGCCCAATCCTTTTGATACTGTAGGTTTCTGGGATGAGTGAATTGTCCTCTTAGAGTAAAAATAAATTTGAAGATAATATTTAGCTCTCTTAGAAATTTCTGATCTGTAGAATTATATAATTTGATGTTCCACGTTCATATTTCTATTAGATGTTTCTTCTACCGGCTCATTGTCTTTTCTTCGTAGTACCGCTTCCCCAAGTATGTTGTTTTTTCGCCTATTAGTAGATTACTGGGACTGGTATTAGCAGCTTCGACTTCTAGACATACCATTTATATTTCATTTGCTGCATATTTGATCTTATGATTGTACCGCTTTCATTCAGTAGAGAGAAAGAGTCTCGTTTAGTACCAGAAACTAACGAGATTGTTAGTAAAATAAGTCCCTAGTGTATATGATTATTATTAAACTCCATAAAATAAACAAGTATTGATATTATACCCAATGGATAAATATTGATCTTTATTCCATTAAACTATTGTTTAAACTACAAAAGCCAATTATTCAATAAATAAATTAATCCAAACTATACAAAGGAGACGAGATAAAATACCAATCGCATAGCTTTATTGTGATTACCGCCTTTCACATATTAGTGCCGGAATAATCAGATTCTCGAATATGTACAGGTACGCACGAGTTTATCAATATATATTTTGAATTATATTAAATAAGACCAAATTACAGCAAATGCTAACAAAAACTTATTGTTCATTCAAATACAACAAAGCAAGATTTATTATTAACATTAGCAGCAGTCAACAACCTGCTGTTGGAATAAAAAAGAGAAAAAATACCTGACCTAAATTTCAAAAATTATTTACGACGATGAATAAAATTACATGTAATTACAGTAGGCGGACTAGGGCATAAATTTTTTAGAAAATAATTATATTATGTCGAGGGTGTGATGATATAGTTATTTACAGAACGGATTAAAATTAATACTTTTCAACTGTAGCCAATTCTATTTGATAACTGTGTAGCTTAACATAAAAAAGGTCGATTCCACAAAAACATTTTATTTTTAATAAAGTCTTCTATTTATCCAAGACATTTAGTTCAATAAGATACAACGATAAACCTATATTATTTAATTGACGAGCATAAAAAAAGTCAGCAAAAATCACAATTCCATAAAACACAAGAGATAAAACCGAATAAAAGTTATTTTAAAACAGATGTAAACTTTCATATAATAAAACGTTGCAATATAAAGAGGAAGGGCAAACCGTGTCTTAAGTTTGTTAAAAAATATATAGAAACGATAAAAGGGCGATTTAGGAGAGGGTGGGGCATTTTGAACCATCTAAGAAATATATGCTCATACAGTTAAACAAAAAATTATTTTTTTTCTTTAGTTAATTGGAACTTTATTAAACTTTTAACGGTCATTTAGTTGCAATTGAAACTGAGTTTATTTAAGGTATTTGTAGCAAAAAATGACAACCGACTACATGTCAAAAGTTTACATTTCCCCATAGGGTAAAAAAGAATTTCGTAACGTATGCCACTACTAATTGACAAACTTGAGGAATTATCATCATCCCTTGAAACTCTCATTGTTGTTGGAAATTTCAATTTTCCAGAGATTAGCTGGCCCGATATTTCCAAAACTGATACTAACAATTTCCAAAATTTGTTTAAAAACTTTATCGTGAACTCAAATTTATGACAACTGACATGAACCTACAAGGTTTACAGCCAACAATTGTCCTTCAATTTTAGACTTATTTTTCACAAATGACAATCAATTAATTTTTACACTTGAAGTGTCCTATCTTAGGTTTTCTGACCACTTGCTTATTACTGCTCACATTCAGTTTAGTTTAACACTGCTTTGCAAAAATTACCTATGCCACTACTGATTTCGTTAATGTAAATTCATTTTTATCACAGTTAAACTGGCAATCTATTTTTCTTAATTACTCTGATTCATCGTCAATGAAGGACTCTTTTCTTCATACTGGTATTACAACAATTTCTGATAACACAATCTAACGGCAGCTATACAGGAATCGACTAAACCTTGGATTAACCTCTCAGCTACCCATTACATTTATTACATTTTACATAAGCCAAATTTTTGACGAACATATAAACTTACTGGTTCCCTTGATGATTTTTTCACCCACCGTATTTTTTCTAACCGAGTCAAACAATCATTGCTAAAGTTAAGAACTGAACTTGAAGAATCTACCATTGCAATTGGTAATAGTAAAAAAGTTTATTGGTACATTTGCACATCTTTATTTTCTAAAGTCTCAATACCACTACTTCAAAAAGCTAACGGGTCTTTATGTTCTTCGCATAACGAATCTTCGGAATGTTTATCGTTATTTTTTTCTTAGGTTTTTACAGATGAGCCTAACGACGCCATTCCTAAAAAATGTACTCACATTTCTCTAAAACTTTTGACAATATCTCTTTCACACCTTATGCAATTAAACATCATTTATGGAAACTACGCAATAATTCGTCACCTGGATTAAACCTTTTTCCTTTTTCCTTTTTCCTCAATGTGTAGAATCTGTAGCCAGCCTGCTTCTTTTAATCAAGGTTCTCTCTCCTTGTCCTGGAAATTGGCTTTGGTTACTCCTATATTCAAGAAACGAAAATGAACTTACTTTTAATAATTATTTTCCAATCAGTCTGGTTTATATTGTCGGCAAGATCATGGAATCCTTTATTTCGGGTACTGTATCTGTGAAAAAATGTCATCCCTCTCTAACATCACGGCTATATCAAAGGTCACAAACTTACTCCATTGTGTAAATGATTGGTCATCATCTTTAAACAATTGGCATTCCGTTGATGTAGTCTACTTCATCATTCAATCTTCGCTTATGCACTGCTGGACATAGATCTCCCTCATAATTTTCCATCTATTTCGATCGATTTCGAAATCGTAGTCTACTTACACTTCTCTAAATCTTTCAAACGTATTCCCAAACGTCGATTATTAGCTAAATTGGATCACTATGGTATCCGCAGAAAGTTAAACATTTGGATTCAAGATGTTCTATCCGACAGATACTTCAGGGTTCGTGTTGGGAAAACTACTCACTGGATAAGCCAGCCAAGAGTGAAGTCCCACAAGGATCAATAATTGGACCGCTACTTTTTTGTACCTACACTAGTAATCTTCCGTTCATTGTATCCAGTAAGGTTTCTATTTACGGTGATGATACGAAATTATGTATGAATCCAATTATTAACCAACATGTTCTTCAACACGATGTTGATGCATTATTTTCAGAACGGTTAATTTCGCGTAACATTAAAAAAATGCATTGTTCTGCATATCGGCAAAAATAACCCATCCCTACCATACTTTATTAATGGACAATTATTAAACTCGGTAACCTCCTACACCACAATGATCTCGAAGTAATAATTAATAGTGACTTAAATTGGTTTGATCACATAGTGTCAGTGTGTAAACGTGCAAGGTGTAAACTGTTTTTGATCTTATATATCTAACCTCTATTGGTAAATTTTACTTAATATACGTCAGACCTATTCTTAACTTTGCCGGGCCAGTGTGGAATCCAGATCTTAGTCACGATAAAATCCTACATCCTACTTGAAAATCTTCAGGGTACAGACATAAGATTAGCATATAGCCGTGTAAGACCTAATTATGAAATTGACTATCCATGGCTCACCTTAGAATAGAACAGAAATATGCGTTATTTCACAAATATGCTTAAAAAAAGTCAGAAAAATAACAATAACAATTTAAAATGTACTAAGTAAGTCGTTTATATCACAAAATAAAAGATAATAAAATATACAATCCCTTGCAACATTTAACTAAATTGCAAATTGCATAATAGAACCTTACGAACTAATAAGTTTAAGATGCTGCATGTAATACCCAAATATATTATAAAAATACTTTAGTTGCTTGTAAATAAATGTACTGTAATTTCTTAGTTATTCGTTAAGAGACTCTTCCACTGAATAATATGGTCTTTCAGATAGGTCTTTCTTTTATCATTTTACGAAACTAAAGGAAATGAGTTACAGATTTAAGTTGCAAAGGGAGATGGTTGTATAATTTTTTGCCGAATATAATATGGCTTTCTTTACTAACTCAGTGGATGGGACCGGTAAATACACATCAAAGGTTGAATTTCTGGTGGAGTAGTCATGATTAGGTATTGCTGGAAAAACATGTAGGTGTTTACGAATTAAAACTTTCTAAAAACACTTTCTATATTATATAAAGAGGAAAGAGTTAAAATCCTGTGATTTTTGAAGTGTGTTATTTTACTGAGGCCTAAAAGTATTGCTCTTTTTTATAATTTAAAAATAACATCAGATTGGGCAGCTGTACTAGAACCCCAAAAAGGAAGACCATTTCGAAGATGAGATTCAAACAAAGAAAATATGTTATTTTGAAAGATGCTAAATTGATTTCCTTCGAAACAGATCTTATTGCATAGCAGGCTGAGGCTTGTTTCTTACTTAAAAAATCAATATAAAGGGATCATTTAAGGTTGCTGTCTATAAAAATCCAAGAAATTTTACAAAATTAACGATACTGATCTTTATTAAGAAGCAAGGGTTAAAGAGTTCCTTTATAGGATAATGTTTCTGTCTTATCCTCGTTAAATGAGTCGAACCAGGTTTTTATTTTAAGTAGATCAGAAGTTATAGTTGCGTATAGAGTTGTAATATTAGAGTTCCTCCAGGTGATACAGATATCATCAGCAAAAATTTTTCCATCGATTTTTAAGTTAGTGATGTCATTTATAAAGATAAAAGTAGAGGACCCAATACTAAATCTTGTGTTACTCCACACACAATACTTTTGTGACTAGAGTCAGTATCATTTGCTCTAACTAGTTATTTCCTATTCGTCAAGTAAGATTGGAACCAATTCAAAGAAATACCTCGAATTCCGTCGAAATTTAGTTTTTTTTTTGTTATCAAAATGTAGTGATTTACACAATCAAAACCTTTGGCATAGTCGTAAAAAACTGTGGCACTGTAAACATTAGTATTTAGTGCTTGATAGACCTTATGTAGTATAGAAAACATAGCATTCTTGGTACATTTATTAGATAAAAAGCCGAACTAACTTTGTGTGAAACTGTTGTTTTCAACGAGAAAAGACAAAAGTCGGGCTTTTATAAGTCTCTCAATACTTTTGGATACGACCGATAGTAAGTATTTTTTACCACCCTTATGAAGAGGATTAATAATGGCAGTCTTTAAGCACTCTGGAAATATCCCTTTTTCAAAGGAATCATTAATTAGTGAGACTAGGACTTCCAACACATTTTTGGGAGATTTAAGAAAAATTTTATGAATAGTCCATCAGTAATACAGGAGGATTTGCTTTTGATACTACTGATTGTTTGAATCAGTTCAGATTTATCAACTAATCTTATAAAAAATGAATTCGAGAAGTTTTTTGAATTGGGAAGATGGGAAATAGTATCTTGTTGTGGCAAAATAGTTGATATTTTTACTCACATTAATGAAGTATCCATTTAGATTTGTTAGTTTTATTTCGAAGATCGTTTATTATAGACAAAGTTTCTTTTACAAGATTTTTAGAGCTTCTCAGATTGTAAAGCGTACATTAAGAAGTGAGAAATTTTGGACAGTATATTCAGTTATGGTAGATGTTGTTTTAGTAATTCTTGTAGAAAAATTAACGTGTATTGTGAAACCATTCGAGTACCGACATCTTCGAGGTGACTTATTGATGTCCTTTCGTATTTTTAAATTTAATTTTGGAAACCTAAACTACATGTTCACTTTAAATCAAGACGAAAAATTAAGAGGCCATCGTTACAAATTAAAGAGGGAACAGACTACTGCAAGGTCCATAGTGAACTTCTTTTCAAACAGAATATTTAATATCTGGAACAATTTGGATCAAGACACCATATCGGCAACTAGTGTCAACATGTTTAAAAATAAACAACAGCTTTTTATTACATTTATAGGGCTGTTTTATTTTAGGCCGCATTATTTATTTATTATGCCACAATTTTGTATGATGACTTAATTGTAGGTTTATAATTGGTATTAGTTTTTTAATGATATGTTTCTTATATTTGGGCATATTGAAGCTCGCTTCTCGGCCTTAAAAAAATTGTTTTGTCTTCTTTAGTGCAATCCTTACAGCTAAAATGTGTCCAAAGGTCGTGATAAATATTTCTTGTGTCGTTCATCATTTTGACCAAGCTTAAATTCGACTTTTTTAATAATTATCCGTCGCCGTCTTATAGAAAATTATCTGAGACTTCTAGTGGGAATACATCGGGATTCATAGCGTTTATTTAATACATTTAGTATATACCCATCTTTCATAGAATTAAATTATTAGGAAAAGTTCAAGGTTAATATCTGTAAGCATTTCCCGTTAATCTCATTAAAAGTTATACTTCGCTGCTAGAATCCTGCTATTGCATTATTAAACAAAAACTAATTGTGTACATTTAATTAGAATTTACACACCAAATGCATGTGAGGGTGAACTGGGAAAATGGTGTTCGTGTCAACTGGTAGTTTAAAATATCGTGATGTATTTGACCCTTTTAGCAATTGCTATTATACACAGTCTTATATTATACACACTCTCAGATAAAAATATGAAAAAATTAATGCATTGCGATATCGCACAACAATAAACGTGACTTTAAAAATGCACCTTCCACTTTTTATGAACCTACTTCAACCCTATTTGTTCATTCATTGACCTTGTAACCCAACAATACGATTTTTTATTTTACCTATTATAATCATTCACATTCAGAATGATAAAATAAAATCACGTTCGCGAGAAATTTGTCTATTTTTATTTAAAAATAATAAATTGTTTGCTCGTGTGAGTCCATTTCAAACTGAGTAGTAGAAATAAATGACAGACTTACAATCTATTAATTTAGTACCGGTAACCGGTAAAGTACAATCTATACTCTATACAAAGCTAACAAAATTATATATTGTAATACTACTAATTTAATTAAATCTTATATCAGGTATGGTACAACAGGTACCAATATTACTTATGTTAGTTAAAGTTAAGGAAGGGGGTGGTTTTTTATTGAATGTAATGATGACATTAGGATAAAAATAATATAAGCAGTACTTACATTTCGGTGCAAGTTAGACTGTGAAGATAGCGTGTTTCAAAAAGAAAACCTTTCAGAGGACCTGTCAATTTCTTCATCTTTACCCTATTTAAAAAATATATCATACATTTCACTCTAAAGTGACTTACAATACTCCTTTACAATACAAACGCCTTTATTACTTTATCATACTTTTTCCCCTATTTACCAACAAACTTTAACTTTCTGAAAAATGTTATCAAGGAGCCTTGTTCTGGGTCTTCCTCTTCTTCTATGACCAATGAGTTTAAAAATATATTCTTCTTTTTCAAGTTCCACCTTCTATCGAAGGTTGGAAATCATCATGGCTATGCGGACTCTGTTGACTGCCGCTCTAAAAAGTTCTGCACTACTGCATTCAAACCATTCCCTTAAGTTCTTAAGCCAAGATATTCTTCGTCTACCCACATTTCGCTTTCCTCGGATTTTGCCTTACATAATAAGTTGTAATAATGCGTATGTTTGCCTTCTCATCACATGTCCTAAGTACTCAAGTTTTCGTCTTTTGATAGTTAATATTATTTCCGCCCCATTTTCTATCATTCTAGTTACTTCCACGTTTGACATCCTTTGAATCCATGATATTCGTAGGATTCTTCTGTAACATTAAAATTCAAAGACGGCCAACTTATTCAGATGGACTTGTTTTAGTGTCCAAGCTTCCAAGCCATAAAGAAGAGTAGAGAACACGTAACATCGAAGCATTCTCAGGCGTAGTTCTAACCTTATATACCGACAACAAAGAAACTTTTTAAGTTTAAAAAATGATGCTATTTCAATGCGTGTCCTAATTTTTTTAGTTTGGTCTACATCTGATGTTATCCACGTTCCTAAGTATTTATAGTTATTAACACTCTCAAATTGTAGTATCTTCAATAGTCAATTGGATATTTGCATGTGCAGATTTAGTCATGATCATGCATTTAGTTTTTTTTTAAATTTATCTTCAGTCCGTACTCATGACAGCGTTCATTAAGGCGTTGCATTACGTTCTGTAATCATTGTTGTTATCCGTCAATATTACTGTATCGTCTGCAAAACGTAAGTTATTCCTGATTCAGACCATTGTATATCGCTAAGGCCCAGTATGTTAATTTTCATTCTGGACATTTCCAACACAGCGTTATCCAGTTTGCCTGATTGGTATAAACTTCTTACGTTCCATGTTCCGATTTTCAAGGCTATAGAGTTATTCTTATTTGCTTGACAGGGATTTACCTTGATGACGACCTGAGAGGCCCTGTCGTCTAAATCTGATGATCCTCCCCTGCCGGATCTTGGATTCCGAGTTCCATGATCATTAAGTAAATTATCCATTAGTGGATCCATGATGATTTTTACTAAGGATATCCTTACGGATCTTTAATATGGTAGTCATCCCCTGGCTTTCCACATCCCAATGCCGTTGACTTATTTAGTTCTTCCGTCTTCGGAGTTAATTTCTATGCTCCAGGGCAAAGGAGCAATGGATGCAAGGAAAAATCCAAGGACGCAGAAATCCAGGCCGTAGAAGAATGTCCTGGATGAGAAATTTAAGAGAGTGGTTTGGTTGTACCACTAACGAATTATTCAAAACAGCAGTAAATAAAATTAGAATCGCCCTAATGATATCCAATCTACGATAGGAGAGGCACTCAAAGAAGAAGAAAAACATGTTTTCATTACTTTTAGAGTACAGGTCCCTGAACCGTATGTTAGGTCTGGGATTATTATTGTCTATTATAGTTTTATTTTTGTATTTCTCGATATCATTGAGGATTTAAGGAGGAGATTGTTGGCCGTTCAAATTCTGCGGTTAATCTCTGCGGTAGTATTGTTTTCAGTGTTAAGGAGGACGTTGTTTTCTATAACAAGTGGTCGTATGATTTGTGCGAGCTTATTTTCATGTACTTTGTTTTGTTGGTGCTTGTTGCTACTAATTTATTATATATTGAACCTTATATTTTCAGAGCCAGATTGAACATTAGAAGTAGAAGAACATTAGAACAGTATACAGACGAGATGGTCTTCCTGGCGTTTTAAAAGGTTCAGACAGTTTCCCTGAATTCGTACTCTACATTTAACTTTTTAAAGAGTTAGTTTTGTTAAATTTACCAACTGATTTGGTATTTCTAGCTCTTTCATTTCTTTAAACATTTCTCCTCTATTCAGTAGGCTGCTTTGTAGTATATAAATATGTGATGAGTATCTATGCCATATTCCTGTGTTTTTTAAATTTGTTTCAGTTTTGCAATCTGATAAATTGTCGATTTATTACCTCTGAAATCAGCCTGGTATTTTCCTACTATCCGATCTGCATAGGTGGCATACGGTGACATAGTACTATGGAGAAGATTTTATACGCTGCATTTAGAAGCCTAATTCCTCTGTCGATAGAGCATTTAAAGACATCTCCTTTTTTGTGTATGGTGCAAAGTATTCCAATATTCCATTCATTGTAAAGGGATTTATGTGTCCATGTTTCTTTTATAAGCTGCTGTAATGCCATTATGGTATCATGTCCACCTTCTTTATATAGTTCAGCTGGGAGATTATCTATTGCGGGTGATTTGTTTCTAGCTAGTTTTTAACTGCATTTCTAACTGCAAGAATCGTTGGTGGTTCCTCGTACCTTTCGTGTGTTCTCCTTATCTCATCTCTTTCGTCTTCCAGGTTTTCTTCTTTTTTTCTGTTGATGTTAACTTTCTTATAGAATGCTCTGATTTCTTCTTATCATACACTTATAGATCATATATTATCGGATCTCCCTTTATATGAATTAAAGTAAAAAATGTTATTTATTCTAATAATTATTAATTCGTCTGATTTTTTTTTAAATAATACATTTTTTACAAAACTATGCTATTATTTTTGTTAACTTCGCAGATTAAGTCTTTATCAGCTCTACCATTTTCCTCTCAGGGTGCATTTTAATTCTTAAATCTTTAATGGCCATTTTACAATATTTATTGTTAATTTCACTGATTCTTCTTGTATTTATATATTTTTTATTGTTTCTTTTTGATTGATTTTAATTAAAATACCAAATAATAACTAATTTTTCTACTTCATGCCAAAAATAAATTACATCTTAAGCATTTTATAAAGAATATAATCGCAATTATCTCACTAACGAAGCCCCTGGAGAAATATCTCGTTCACAGTATTATGTTCAACATGAATTTTCATCGAAACTTAATAGATGGACATAGCGCAGGAGATTAACTTTTTAGTTGATGAACGCCGTAAGCAACTGCTTAATTAACACACCACTAATAATGTTGTCTGATAGATATTACGATACTAATCGATATTTGTCAAATAAACTTTATTTAAATTAATGAATGTAGAGGAGTTGTACCTAGTCTCATTATATTGAAGAACATACAGTAACTCCAAACACATAAAAAACTGTAGACGTTTAAAATTAAATATTAAGTCCGTTGGAATCATCGTTATATCCGGGATCAGGACATCTTTTTCTTTGTATTTTTTATTGATTATCAATGGTGGATGAAGCTATTTTATTTCTTTTTGACGCATATATAGTAAATTTTTACATAGTTTATAAAGAATCCCTTAGGCGAAGTAAAAGTAGAAAAAAGCAATATCTCACCTTGAATATAAATCCAAATTGGCTACCAGTCTTATAAAAGATTTTTCTGCGAGAAAAAAAATTGGGAGGCCATTAAACATGGAGTATATTCAAAATATTGGTCATTTGCCGCAAAAAAAACACGCGAATACGATGCCAGCAGTGCTCAAAAACGGGATTACAGAAAGGCAGTGATTTATAGTATGTAGACTATAAAGTGGTTTTGTGCTTGGATTGTTTTAAACCATATCAAAGTGCTTGAACTATTATTTTTAATTTTTGTTTGTTTATTGCACTATTGTGCAGTATTTTTGTATTATTTAAAGTCATGTACCTATTAATGATATACTTTATATTATTTGGTACACCCTATGTAGCAGAGAAACTAGTGTAGCATTTTTATTAATCTAATTTTTATTGTCTTTATTTATTATCAAAGGTTCTACATTGATAACATTTACAAGTTTATTAAAGTCTTATTACGATATTAACTAATTTATTTCACAATATTTATTTATATTTATTTCCGGTTTACAATTTAAACTCGATATCCAAATCTAACTGTCCCTTAAATAAAAGGTTCCTCTATATTTATACTAAACAACCTTTAGACTAGAATTCCGGCGATTCCCTTCGAACAGACGAGAAGGTCACCCGGACTGGTTTTTCATTCGACCTGCTTCTGGAATCTTTGAATCGTAAGAGACTTGTCAGATATTACCTGGGGTTTCTGCCGGCTGGTGTATGATCTAGAAAAGACTTGAATGGAATAGAATTAGAAATATAATGTTTACAGTAAAATATGAATCATATATTTATCGTAACACTAGCATGACAATTATTCCTTGATTGAGCTCCGGTACAACGGCTGATCAGCATTTTTTTCATAGAAAAAACAAAAATGTAGATAGTTAAGATAATTCGCTAGCGCACTATATTCACGGCACTATAAGAAGAAACGAGACTGGACGGAGACTGGAATATATGAATATTGAGACAACGATCATGAGGAAAATTACAAAGGAGAAGATGTCTTAATCCCGCTTATACCGATGATTTCAACGGATTTACAATTTGATTTTAAGAATCTAAAATTTCTCCTTAAGATTTTGCAATGAGATTAAAAAAAATCAAAAAGTGAACGGTTGGATGTCGCGCTTCGGAAAACCGTCATTGCTCTAAGTTTCCGAACCTCAAAAAAGAACGAAAAATATTGTTTATCAGAAAGCATTAAATTGAGTTAACTTTTTCTATACGTAGTATTTTTGAGTATTTTTTTGGTTTTCTATTAATTTTTAGTATTGAACTTTAACATATTATTTAATTCTAAGGCGATACGAAGTTCGCCCCATCCGTTAGTTAGTTTTTAATAAAGATTACATGTTGTTATTCTGAAAATGTATTATATTTTTTCATCTTCTACGCTATTTTCAAATGATAAAATGTGCATGTGAGTTGAAAATAACATTTTTCAATGAAATTGGAACATATTTTGTAACAATATACCATAAACATTCTAAAACAGTTCCGTGTAATCCACTTCATTGATTTTATTTAACAATTCACGAAATTTTTAAAATTTTAACAAAAATAAAAACGTTTTCACTCAATTTTTAGATTTTGGTTTACAACAATGATATATTTAAATATATTATTACCTATTTTAAGAAAAGTTTTTAATGAAAAATTATGAAAAAATAAAATAGTTACATTACTCAACAGTTTAGTTTGTTTTTTCATTTCGCTGCTATTGTTGGAGTACATCGCATGCATTTATTCCCGCTTTTATAACACCTGTAAACATCGAACCTTGTTTGAAATAATTGCTTGTACGTGCCTTTAAGCGCAATAATTGGGAGAACAAAAATACAGGAATGCATACAGCCCTGAAAAGTCGGGATGTAATTTTTTTGTACAATATACAATCGTTGCGAATCGTGATTGAATCGGAAATTTTTCTCGTCTGTTATGCGATGTTGAAAATATAATGTAGTATTAAAATAGTAATAATAATTTAGTAATAATACTTTGTTAGTTAATTACTCACCGGTGATGTTGTTTGATGAAAAATATATCTAATGTCATACTTTCTCTCTCTATCTCTCTATTATATACTATTTATAAAATGTAGACTAATTAAAGTTTTTTTTTCAGAAGAAACGACATTCGTTATGTCCCTAAAACTAAATTCGGACGAAGGAAATGGACCTGTCTGCTTGTAGAAGTTGCTTCTGTCACAATTCTCAACCGAATGAAGAACCAATGGTGTCTCAAGAGTGCCAAAATATAGTAGTATCGTATCCGGGACCAAGTTCTGCCAACAACAACAGTTCTGGAGACGATGCAGTAGCACCATCCAAGAACTGCTATAGATTAGTCGTACTAGGTAAGTAAATAAATCAATGGGTATATCTATGTATAAAAAAAATTGGGAAACTGTCTTTTGCTGCCTTTAATACTGTATTCGTTGTCATTTGGCTTATACAATCATTGTATTCTACTCTTCTATTTCTTACCCAGCCCTTGATGTTCTCCAAGTTGCATCTACGTCGTATATCTGTACGTCGATTTTATTGCTCTGTCCTATAGTGTCTTACCATCAATTTTTCTAAGTGTTTTCATCTCTGCTGTTTCTAACATTCTTTTTGTCCTCTTTGTGTTAGGTTGTGTTTCTGCCGCGTATATCATTATTTGTCTGATGACTGTTTTGGAAATTCTGTCTTTCCCGATATTTTTATTTCTACATATAAGTATAAGATTTTAAGTCTAATACATATATGTATCTAAAGAAATTGTCCTACCACTACAAAACAGATGATATCTTGAGAAAACAAAAAAGTGTCAAGTATTTCTTGTTTAAGATAGTTGTGGTTACTATGCACAGTTTCTATAGATTTTTTTTGTATGATTTTGCTAAACTTTTGCATAATCACGCTGTCACTGGTCTAATTTTTTATTCTAAATTTTGTTCATCATATGAGAGATAAGTAAAATACTACAAAAATCCATTATAATGGAAAATCGAAAGTAAAATAGTGAACAATTCCAACAAACGATTGAAGATAACAAAAACTTTAAAGTTTTAAGGAAAAAATTAACAAATGGCAAAAATGAAATAGCAAAATTAAAGGATACAGATAGAAATATCGTTATTAACAGGGTATTGTAGATTTCTATACAGAATTATACAGAAGTCAATCAAGTTATAATAAGTAGCAAACAAAAAAGTTGGAGAAATCAGGAAAAAAATCAATCAACCAAATGTCAGAATTAATGCCTGATATATCAACAGACGAAATAAGGAACGCACTGAAACAAATGTAAAGAAATAAAGCTTGAGTAAAAAATAATATCGTTATAAAAGTTGCAAAGATTAGAGGAGATTATTTTTTATAGAATATAAAGGAATCGTTCAACTTCTGTCTGCACGAAAGTGAAACACCTATAAGGGGGTACGGTGCACTTACCATTTTATTACACAGAAAGATCGATTTAACATACTTAAAAATGACTTACCCATCAACCACTTCAACCACAAGTTATTTACAAGAATCATAGCAAATAGAGTGGAAACAAAATTGGCTTTTTTTTAAACCTAGAAAACTGGTAGGTTTTAGAAAAAACTTTGAATCAGACAGAAGAAGCAGAGGTAGGCCACCGTCACGATGGGCAGACGATATCAAAAGAATCGCTGGAAATTGGCTGCAAGAAACTCAAGACCAAGAGAACTGGAAGAAATTAAAGAAGGCCTATCTTCAACTTTAGACACAGTAAGCTGGGTGATAATAATCATGTAGTTCTATATAATTTTTTTACATTATAATATTTATAAAATCCAGTCGGTTTAATAGATCCAATTTCTTTTCCTTGTTTCAGGTTCCCGCTTGAATTAAATAATCTAGTAATTAAAATATTTTTACTTGTAATTTTTATCATAATTTACACCAAATATTATTATCATATATAAAATAAAACATTTTCCTTCTTTACCTTGTATTTCTAACTGTACAAAAAATATATTTCACCTTTATAGTATCTGTAAAAGAAATTTTACGACCTGTTAAAGCTCACGGCTGAAAGCAGAGTACAATATACATCGTTAAAAGTTGTTTGTCACTAATTCCAAGATATTGTCAGAGAACACTGGATCTTTTTGCTAACTTTTCAAGTACACAATATTTTGTCGTGTTTTCATATTTCTCATTCTATATTTATATTAATACATTTTATTGATAACAGATCGTTTACTTATAGTGATCTATGATATCAGACGAGACATCGACAAAATGAATTTAGAGTCATTACAGTTGCACCTTAAGCTAAGTAATATAATTCATCCAATACTGTGGAATTTTTTTGATAAACTGACAAACTTCCGAGCAGAAGTAGACTTGGACCTTACTAAGAAAATACAAATTAAAAAGTTTTAAAATTTTTTACTACACAGCGGCCAAAGAAGGAAGAAAAACTATCTGAGATTGGATGAAGCCACAAATAGTGTTTTTTTAAATGATTTCAATTTTGCTGTTGCACCTGCACGAATTCCAGTAGAAAATATTATTACCAAGGTTGAGACTACTATTACTAATCTCCCAGCAGAAACAGCGGAGATCATACGCCAAGATGTATCAAAAATATTAAGAACAGCCAAACCATCAAAAAAAAATTTAACCCACGAAGAAAAAGACGCCTTACATAATTTGAAGAACAACAAAGAAATCTTGTGCTCCCAGCTGACAAAGGCAATGCCACGGTAGTAATGAATATTCAAGACTACGAAGCGAAAATAAACGATATCCTAAACGATACGACATATCAAAGGACCTCGTCGGACCCCACAAAATATCTAGAAAAAGTAACAAAAGCCAAGATCAAAGCCTCAGACATCAAGAAAGAACATGAGTTTCATCTTATTATATCTAAATAGAAGTTGTCAAGATGTGCAAAACTTTACGGCCTACCCAGGGTATATAAGACAGGATTACCATTGCGACCAATAGGTAGGTCTATCGGATCTTTTCTACAAACACTGGCAAAATTTTTGGCTGAACAGCTACAACCATATGCAAAAGAAGCGGATTTTTACCCCAAGAATGCAAGCCACTTCATCGAACGTATAAAAGTTGTGGCTCTTGTGCCGGGACATTTATTAGTCAGCTTCGATGTGGTTTCACTTTTTACGAATATTCCTATAGATGAATCATTAGAGGTTATAAGCAAAAAGTATCCAATACCACAGGATACTCTAAATCTTACAAAGCACTGCTGAAATAACACATATTTCATCTATAAGGAGCAAAGATATAAACAAGTTGAAGGAGCACCTATGGGTTCACCACTGTCACCGGTAATAGCAAATCTATTTATGCAAGAAATATAACAGCGAGCAATAGAAATAACCGAACGCAAACCCAAACTTTGGCTTAGGTACGTGGATGACACTTTTATAATATGGACACATGGAGAAGAAAAACTAAAGGTATTTTTAGAACACATCAATAATATCTTCTTCTTCTTAAAGTGCCTATCCGTTCCGGACGTTGGCGATCATCACGGCTATCTTCACTTTGCTTATTGCAGCGCGGAACAGTTCAGTGGTAGTCGTGTTATACCACTTTCGCAAATTTTGAAGCCAGGAAATGCGTCTTCTTCCCGGTCCTCTCTTACCATTTACTTTCCCTTGGAGGTAAATCCATAATATACACATAATACATAATATACACATAATATCCTGTATACATATACAGGTAAATCAATAATATACACCATAAAATCCAGTTGTTATGGAACTGGAAGAAAACGAACAACTGCCATTTTTAGATGTGTTAATAATAAAGAAGAAAGACTAGTACATAGGACACACAGTATACAGAAAATCCACACCTACCGACAGATTCTTACATACCGATTCACATCACCATCCTGCACAATTACATTTAGTCATTAAAACCCTGATGACACGATCCGAAAGACTAACAGATAAAGAAACGCATAATGTGAAAACAGCACTAAAAAAACGGCTTTTCAGCATATACCATTGAAAATGCACACGATGCTCAAAAAATAATTTAGGATCGAACAGAAGAGGAAAAACCGATTGCAAAAGTAATTCTACCATATGTAAAGGGTACAACAGAGAAAGTAGGGGAAGTGCCAAGAAGAAGGGCTTGTTTTAAACTAAAGAGCTCAGAGGTTCCACTAGCACCATCGCAAAGGCGTATTGATCTGCAGACAAGGGTATTAATGACTATTAATTTGTGAAGGTAAATGATGAGAGTTGGAATGCAAGTAACGACTGCTATTATATTCTTGAACATTGATGTGCATAGTGCTCGGGTATCGAAAGTTTTCATAAAAATATTGGCAATTATTGGAGATAGTGGAAAGCCCATTGGGGCACGATTTATTTGTCTGTATCCGACGCCTGAGGACAAAAAAAGATATAAGAAAAAAAGAAGAGGAAAATAGGGAAAAAAAAACAATCGAGATGCAACTGACTTTAAATTTATATTTTGCGGAAATATTTAGACAATCGTTATATAAATATCAACCAATTATGCTCTTGGTTTTAATTTTTGTTTGTGTTGTTAAAAAGCAAGCATTTACAAAGTTTTTATATATCTATAAAATTATAAGATCCATTAATTTTGGTGCACTCTCAAAAATATACTCATAGAGAGACCACTCATTACCATTATATTTGACCTACCAATAAATTTGTCAACAGAATTTTAAATAATATTTCACCGAATATGTCTTAATAAATTTTAATGTAAATTTTATGAAAACGCGATATAAATTTTTAACCAAGCGAATATTTTATTTATTTTACATAGTTTTCTATACGTGCATCGAAGAGACACATTGAACCGAACATCGAATTGTTGTCAATAATTTATAATTCGCTGCAGTGTATCTACAACGTATAAATTCGATTTAACTTAATAGTATTATCTACCATATCCGTTTAATTTTATAACCGAGTATTTGACGAATTGATTAAAAGACCAATAAATGTAATTTGTTTTAACTGATTGATTTTGAATACAAAAAATTTTTACTTGAAGCTGTAAATTGAAAATTGAATATTAAAAAATATTGGTTTTTGGTCGACTGACACCTCCGTATTTATTATATCCGTATATTTTTTATTTATTTTTATTCATTTTTATAAATTTTACCTATTTTTTTTTAATATGGGTATTGTAAATTTTCTTGGGTGCCAAATGTGTGGTTAAATCGATCTTTTAATATTTCAAATGTATCTTGTCTAGGTTGCCGCCTATCTGGAAACCGTTCTTGATCAATTCTAGCTGATAGTAATGAATTTTTATTGCATTCTCCCAATATCCAGATCATATTTACCATTTCATCAGTAGTAAAATTCACTATTGCTAATTTAAATTGAATTAATTACTGAATTACTAAATAATAATTGTTGCTAATTTACGGTGTATCCCAATACTGAATTAATAAACAATAATGTCAAACTGTCAGTTTCTGACAAGTCAATCATGGCCAACTCACAATAATTATTGGTAAACGTTAAAATATATATCTACCAAACTAATACTTTGTTCTATTTAAAATTATCAAAAAAATAATGTACTTGCATTTTGACTTATCCTTTATTTGATTTAACGAATATTATAAAAACGATTATGTTTTATAATTGTTAACAATTATTAAAAAACTATGGTTGCAATAGATCAATGTTCCTATACTCCGTTTTACCTATACAGGGAGTTAAACTTAATACGATTTTCAGGTAATATTGGTTATAACTTTTTAAATAATCGGTATAACATAATAAAACTTTACATTGTTGTGATGTGGAAGTGAAGCAGATTTCAAATTTAAAATAAAATACAGGATGTTCTGTTAAAAGAAACATAAGTTTGTTCTGCCACCATCTTATGGAACACCCTGTAAGATTGTAACTAATTTTAAAATGTGTAGTTTAAAGCTGCCTACAATTTTTGTCAATAACTTTTTTTTGTAATTTTTACTATAACAGATCTACTCAGCTTCCTCACACTAATCAATCACCCTGTATATTCTCTCTCATAATATGGATCACTGTCGGTTTACTTAATCTTAACCTCTTAAAACAGTGTCTATCATTACAAAATCTCCCCTCTCATTTGCCCATCTCTGGCAGTTAAAAATGTGGGCGAGAGCGTCCGGTACTCCACAAACAGTACAGTCTGCCGAGGCAGATTTGCCTATTCTATTTGTGAAAGTGCCGAAACTACCATGTCCGTCAGAAACTGCGTCAGGAAGTAGCCCAGTTTGCTAAACTTACATTCCCACCACGGTCTCAGATCGGGAATAAGCTCATTTGTCCACCTTGTCTTTCCACTATCATTCGCCCATTCTCTCTGCCACTCTACTATCGTTCTTTCTCTCTCATTCTTATCGATATTTACATCCATCCTCCTTGCATATATCCTCGCTCGCTCTTTGCACAATAAAACGATCGGTATCGCCGCTCCAATGACATATAGAGCCTCATTCGAAACTGTCCTATATGCGCTAGATACCCTGAGAAGCATTCGCCTTTGCGAAGTCTCCATCATCTTAGCGTATTTCGCAGTGTTGAGTACACTGCACCACACGGGGGCAGCGTAGGTAACCACCGACTGGAAAACTCCATTTAGCACCTTTCTTTTGGTGCTACCTGGGTTTAAAATGTTTGGCATCAGCCGTATCAACGCCTTTAGATTTCGGTTACAAGTTACCTTCTCTACTGTCTTTTGGATGTGTACTCCGAACATTAGTCCTTCCGACAACCAGACTCCCAGATACTTAATTGATTTAACCGGTGCAACCTCCACACCTTCCACTATAAAGCGAAGAGAGGATTTTTCCCGGGTCCCTTTGAGAACTAATACCTCAGTTTTCTGAGACGCTAGTAGTTACCCTACCGTAAAAACAGTGGAACTTGTCGCCCTAGCCTTTTATAAAGATAGATATGATATATTTTGTATATTTTTGTTGATAAAGTTAACATGGACTGATTTTTGTTCGGTACAGCCTAATTTTTGAGTTTTTTGTCCAGGAATATATTTTGTTAATTGCTGTTGGTAATGTGTTTATTGCGTCTTTGATAGTGTCATCAGCAGACAGTATCGTCAGCAAAGGTGGCAAAGGTGGCAATGGTATTGTTTTAATACAGGTATATCGCACGTGTTTACTAAATAAAGGACCGGGCCCAGCACTCTACCTTGCGAAACTCTTACTATAATTTCTCTTATGCCTGCATATGTATTTTCTTATTTAATTCAAGTGTCTTTCAGATATATAAGACTCTTAAATTTGCGAATATTGCTTGGACATGAATGTTTTTAGTTTACATATCGAACCTTATGCCATACTTTACCGAAGGCTTCAGCAACTTAAAGAAATATAGTAGAATATACCCTCTTTTCTTCTAATGATTTTTTGATGATATTTCTGAAGCCTAATTGATAGGTCTGAATGATGTAATTTGTTTTACTAAATGTTTTCATTCTTTTCGAAGGAGAGTCTCAAATACCTTCGATATTACAGGAAATACTTTTCCTACCTTAAAATAAGTTTTGATTTTTTTTATTCCGATATTACCCAATGTCTTAGTTTTTATAAAATGAATTGACTATCAAAATATCTTAATGTAAAATTTCAAGAAATAAAAATAGGATTGGATGTCTACCGTACGTAAATAAAATAAAAGAACGCAATATTATATACGAAAGTGAACGTTTTTTATTGATTTCTCTGTACACTTATAATAAATTCGAGTTATATAACAAGGCGATTTACGGTAGTCTCAAGAGGAATAACTTGCTAACAAATTTCGTCAACTTTAGAAAGCATTCGAGACATTACCAATCGATTTGTTAACAAAAGGCTGTATTGGTAAATCAGTTTACCTTTATTTTCGAAAAATACTTAAAACGCTTTTCTTGAATCCAGACTTACGAGAATGAATACAAAGAAAGGTTGAAGTTTGAAATATAATTGACAATAAAATCCCGTATGAGTATATAAAAAAGAATGATAATAAAATGTATTTTAAAAATAAGGAAAATATTGCCGTGGAGTTATACTTCCAACGAAACAAAATTAAGTTCTGCATGAAGTTTTAGCAGAGGGACTAAAATATTTGACTTAATTTAGAATAGTTTAGTTCAAACTTTAATAACTCGACGTGCTTAATTTGCCCATGTAGTACAGATACTTTCGTATACAAAAAAATTGCTCTACATGTTATAAAAAGCAAAGGCCTTACTAATCAAAAAAGTGTATATTAACGGGAAAAGGGAAAGGGTAACAGTCCACGAATAGAACTCTCCTAAAAAAAGCTCACAGAACTACTATGACTACTAGTTTCAGCAATTAGTTCTATGTATGCTAGTAATAATTGTATTTTTTTATGCTTTTGCTCTTAAATAAATGGCGAATGCGGTTAAATAAATGGTGGCTGAGCCCGCAGGCGCATTCACGATTTAATTGTAGTTGGTAGGTGTGCGTCTACAGTTTCCGAAGTTTATTGTGAAAATGGTCACACAAAATCGTAATGGAAGTTTAGGTTAGGTACGATAGGTGCACAATCCATTAAGATAAGTAGTTATTAGCACTGTAGTAAAAAAGATTAAAATGGCAACCAGAAGGAAAGAGAAAACGAGGTAGACCGTCAAAAAGTTGGAGCGAAGGAATACATAAAGAACTGAGAGGGCCATAGAAGAAGACCTATGGAACAACCGGACTAAGTGTCGATTGGAAGTCGGAAAACTGCGGAGAACGTTATAAACCGACAAGTAGTAGTAGTAGTAGTAGTAAAAACTAAATATTAGGTCTGAAAAACATTAAAATATTAAAAACTTTACTACTACCATACTCAGTCTTCACAGCCACTGTTGTTATCAGTGTTGTCGACCGTATTATCAAAACCTTTAGGTCCTATGGTCATCTGGCTTTTTATCAAGTCTTTAAATAATGTTCTGTTGCCGTGGTCATGTAAAAGAGGAAGAAACTTTTCTAAATTATCTAGTTTTGTCTTTTTAATATGCATGCTGCAAGTTTATTTCATTTTTTATTGGTATCTTTGATGCTTCAAGGATATTCTCAATTTACTTACAGCTGTTCTAAACCGTTCGTGTATAGTGCAACTGAACCACTCTCTTAAATTTCTCATCCAGAATATTCTTTTGCTGCCCAGACTCACTTGTTTTTAATCCTTCCGTCCTCCGTCCTAATAAATTATAAATGTTTCTTAGAAAACTTTCGCATTGAAAAAGAAATGATTGTATTAGTAATCTTAAAAGTATCCTAAGTCGAAGACGTTAAGAGCTATTGATTTCCATTAGAATGTTAAATATTTTGAAGAAAAATGCTTTGCTAAATACGCCTAATGATAACAATGTCGGTGCTACATTCCGAAAAGCCACAAAAATTTACAACGTTTGGCCAATTTAAAATAGACAACCGCAGTATTTTATTAGATCTATCTATAGTCTCGCTAAAAGGGTATGTTTTCACTATAATAGCAATGCTCTTTGAACGCCGAAAACTCGATAACAGCGTAATTTGAGCGGCCGTGCTTTAACAAATAGAGTGGATGCGGTAGTTTTACTGGATAAGTATTCAAGTACTAAAGTCATTGGACGTTATCATTCAATTCCTAAATGGAGTTTTCTCGATAATAACTTATTTATATTTTACAATATAAAAAAATTGAAGATATTTTAAGCTTTAATATATCTAATTAATCGACTAAAAACTACTGCAGTGCCAAGTGGTAAACTTCCAGCAGAAATTTGGTTTAATAAAAAAATAGATCTAGAAAAGATACGAATATTTGGATCAAACGGCTTGGACTCACGTTCCTTAAAAAGTAAGAGGAAAGCTCGATGAAAAAAGTCAAAAAAATATTTGGTAGGATACAGTAATAATGGATATCGTTTATGACATCCATTAAATAATAAAATTGAAGTTTCTCTAAGTGTGATATTTGATAAACAATATGTGAAACAAACCGAAACTTTTACTGAAGAAAAGGAAACATGTAGAGAAAGATTATTTCAAAAATGAAAATGAAGAAAAAAAGGATGAGACTACAAGAAAAAGTAATAGAGAACGAAAGATGTCAATTAAATATAATGGCTATGATATGGATATGAATGGCTTCATGACAGCACTCTCAGCAGGAATTTTACTATCTGAAGTTACAAATATTACGAAAAAGCAACCAAAGATAAAAAGTGGTTGGAAGACCAGAAGACCTAGACTTCATTGTTAATAAGTTCTAGAGAAAATTAAAACTTGAAAGTTGGTGTTTCCTCTAAATGAGGTGAATACAATAGAGTTCAGATAAGTATTTATACAGAAAGAAATAAAATGGAAAAATTTTCAAAAAGGCTCAACTAGTTGCAAGAGGTTATAAACAAGAATTTAATCCAAATGAAAGTATTTACACTCCAGTGACCAGAATAATAACTTTAAGAGCACTATTGGTATTAGCTCTTAAAACAGATTCAAAAATTCTAAATGGAAAATTGAAGGATCCTGTTTATATGCAACCACCTACTGGACTTTCGCAAGTTAAGCAAGGTTATGTGTGTCAACTCAGGAAAGCTTTATATGGATTAAAACAAAGCCCGAAGTGTTGGTATGATCAGTTTCATTTATTTTTACTTGATAAGAGTTTCAGAAGATCTACTGTAGATCCCTGTTTATATATAAAATGTAATACTTACTTGCTTATTTGGGTAGATGATGTGATGATAATATCTAATAATGTCATTGATGTAAATAACATACAGCAATTATCATCCGAATTTGAAATAAGTCTTAACTAATAATTCAAATAAAAATGTGTTTCTGGGTATTGAAATTGAAAAGGAAGGTGATTTTTTATTAATTTCACAGAAGAATTTAATTCTAAAAGTTTTAAACCAATTTAATATGAATTATTGTTAACCCTTGAATCTGCCTATTTAACCAAAATTAAGTTTAATTAAAAATAAGAATGATCTCCCTAATGTGCCTTATAAACAACTTATTGGATTACTTATGTACATTATGTTAGGAACAAGGCCAGATTTATGTTTTACAGTAATTTATTTTAGTCAATTTCAAAACTGATTTGGTATCAATCATTGGAATCACTTAAAAAATGTTTTAAGGTATTTAAAGAAAATGAAAATTTTGTTCTAAGATATGTAAAATCTAATTATACTGTTCTAAATATTATGCTTAGAATACAAAAAGGCTAATGTACCAGTGCAAAATCTGAATGCATCTGCTAAAAGGAGCATGTACGCTTAGAAATCCGAAATATGTAATTTGATGTATTAACCGTTTAGATTAATTTAGATTTTTTTGTTTCAGGTTCATCCAGGGTTGGTAAGACCTGCCTTGTAGCAAGATTCTTAGGCCATAAGTATACGGACGGTTACACACCAACAATCGAAGACTTTCATAGAAAAATATATAGAATTAGAGGTGAAATATATCAACTAGACATTTTGGATACTTCGGGATTTCATCCGTTTCCTGCCATGAGAAGGTTATCATTTTTAACAGGTAAGTTTGAACTTTTTAGGATTTCTAAGTATTGATAGGTTGTTAATAACATTATTAAAAGATTAGAAACAGTATTTTGAGCGTGTTGAGATACACTGAATTAATATTTTCTTTGGTAGTTAGTTGTATCTCTGTTATTACTAGTAAAATACTTAAAGATAGTATAAAAACGTTAAAAATATTATTTTTATAACATAAACATATAAAACATATATATTTGATAATCACGTAGTTGCTAATTGCTCGTCACTAAAGTGACTGGATCTAAAACATTAAAAATTTAACAAATTTATTAATTTACCAAAAACAATACATTACATGATTGACTAAACACATAATGTTACTAAAAGATATAATCTTTTAGCGAAAGCCGCTATCGCTTTATTAAATTAAATGGCCAAATATATGGCCTAGGAGGACAAATTCGTTAAACTTCCCGTGCTCGAATCGGTATCAATAAAGTGTTATGATCATTTCGGCCTAGCCCAGCCTCATCAGACACTTTGGGCTGATACAAATTCAAACTCGGAAAGTCCAACGAATGTCTCCCAAAACTTCACTACAACAGTAGTTAGCTACAAAGGCGCCACCTGCTTTGGCGGCCGTGAACGAAAACGATATGATAATATCGTTTTCTGTATCCTCTGCGCTATGCGAAATGTGTAAAAGATATAATCTTTTAGCGAAAGCCGCTATCGCTTTATTAAATTAAATGGCCAAATATATGGAATAGGAGGACAAATTCGTTAAACTTCCCGTGCTCGAATCGGTATCAATAAAGTGTTTTGATCATTTCGGCCTAGCCCAGCCTCATCAGACACTTTGGGCTGATACAAATTCAAACTCGGAAAGTCCAACGAATGTCTCCCAAAACTTCACTACAACAGTAGTTAGCTACAAAGGCGCCACCTGCTTTGGCGGCCGTGAACGAAAACGATATGATAATATCGTTTTCTGTATCCTCTGCGCTATGCGAAATGTGTAAAAGATATAATCTTTTAGCGAAAGCCGCTATCGCTTTATTAAATTAAATGGCCAAATATATGGCCTAGGAGGACAAATTCGTTAAACTTCCCGTGCTCGAATCGGTATCAATAAAGTGTTATGATCATTTTGGCCTAGCCCAGCCTCATCAGACACTTTGGGCTGATACAAATTCAAACTCGGAAAGTCCAACGAATGTCTCCGCCAAAGCAGGTGGCGCCTTTGTAGCTAACTACTGTTGTAGTGAAGTTTTGGGAGACATTCGTTGGACTTTCCGAGTTTGAATTTGTATCAGCCCAAAGTGTCTGATGAGGCTGGGCTAGGCCGAAATGATCATAACACTTTATTGATACCGATTCGAGCACGGGAAGTTTAACGAATTTGTCCTCCTAGGCCATATATTTGGCCATTTAATTCATAATGTTACTTGTCTAATATTAAGATATCTGAAAATAATTAATCACTTGTCAAAATCGCGTCGGACATTGTTGCTAGTAATGTGACGTCAGTTCCGTCATCTATCAGCTACATGTAAACATATCCTTAGTATATTATATTGATGTGTACTGTATATAGTAAAGATGAGTTAATTTTGGTCTACAGTATATACGAGAAGTCTCGGTAAATAAATTAATAGATAGAGTGTTAGACATATAGATTAAAAAGAAAGATACATAGATAGAGGATAACAATATTGTTAAAACATAACACAAAATAATCTTTCCTATAAATCTATTCTTTTTAAAGATTTATATTTTGAGCTTCTGTCTATGTTAAAAATATTTAACAAATGATATACGATAAAAAATTTGCAATTTCATGAATACTACAAAATAATAAAGCCTTAGACCGAGAAAAAGACGAAGGCAAAACAAAATTATAGCGAAAGATGAGTAGCAGTAGTCATTTTGGCAGTTAAAGTGGAACATTTCTGTGCAAAAAAGAAATTGGAACAGTTTGGGAACGCGTATATTATTTTTAAGAATATTGTGTCCGTATAAAACTCCCGTTTTCTCTAAATATATATAAGTAAATTTAACGTGCAAGGAATAACCTATAAGATTCCATTTCACTATATTTGATATTTATACAAAGAAACTTGAATTAGAAGAGCTGTATAAAATTTGGAGTTGAAAAGTTTACAAAATTTTTAATTGATATAAATACTATTTTAATGGCAATAAGCCCCAATTGAAGTTTAAAATGTGTTTATTGATGTCTTAATTTCCAGTTTGGAAATCGTTTTTAAAAGAAAAACACTAATAAATTAAACAACTTTTTTGTTACTTAGTGAAAATTTTTCTAATAATTTAATTTTATCTTGCCCATTTATATTGACAATTCAGACATATATTATACATTTTAAAGTCTTCTTCTTCTTCTTCTAATGGCGCTACAACCCTTTGTGAGTCTTGACCTACTTAACAATGTTCTTCCATTCTGCCCTGTCGGATACTTTCCTTCACCACTGCCTGATGTTCATGGATTTAAGATCCCTCTCTACGTCGTCTATCCATCTTTTACGGGGCCTTTCTCTTGTTCTGTTTACTTAGTGAAAATTTTTCTAATAATTTAATTTTATCTTGCCCATTTATATTGACAATTCAGACATATATTATACATTTTAAAGTCTTCTTCTTCTTCTTCTAATGGCGCTACAACCCTTTGTGAGTCTTGACCTACTTAACAATGTTCTTCCATTCTGCCCTGTCGGATACTTTCCTTCACCACTGCCTGATGTTCATGGATTTAAGATCCCTCTCTACGTCGTCTATCCATCTTTTACGGGGCCTTTCTCTTGTTCTGTTTCCTTGGGGCTTCCATCTCTGGACTACTTTTACAGCTCGATTATCTGGCATTTTTCTAGGTGACCAAGTCAGTTTAGTCTTTGTGACTTTACAAATCTTATAATGTCTGCGCTCTGCATTAGTTCATTCAGCTCGTGGTTCATTTTAATTCTCCACGAACCATCGCTGCATTGGATTTCTCCAAATATCTTTCTTAGTATTTTGCGCTTAAACGCTCAAAGTATACGACTTTAAATGACATTGTAAATATTCCCGAGTTGCGTTCTTGAAACGACTTTATTGTAAGATAGTCCATTCGATTACATGAAATAAACATCAACTTGAGAATATCTGTCAGAAAAATCATAGCATGTGATTCGTCTTTAAAAAGGCAACTACATGCCATGTTGACAGTAGCATTCTCCTGTTAGTGAAAAAAACCTTATAACACTATCCCGACATGGTAAGTGTTTGGTATAACATTTGGTTTACTCTCAATAAACACCAAACTCTTATTTTGGAACAGATGGATGAGTACTTTACCCTTTATTAAACCCTCCGTTGCATTTAAATGTCTATTTGATAGAATGACAACTCTCGTTAATATGTCATTATTTTTATTGAGGTTATCCAAAGTATCTATATACTGTTTTGTTTTAAAAGAATATTAAATTTATTTAAACGTAAACTAAAAATAATACAATCAAAATCAGAATTTGATATTACATTGAAAAGCAAATCTACAATACTTACAATGTCTTGCTCAACAAAAAATGATTAATTATCACGATTAATTGATATTTGCCGGATATTTAAAATTCCCTTTCTAATCTCCAAATTAAATTATAATTAAGGTATGAACTTTGGTGAACGTACATTTTTGAGTAATATAAAACTCTCAACTTATCTGATACTTTGCTTAAACTTATCTCTACTGTTTACCAAATAATATTTGTAAAATTTCTTGTTTAAAAAGAAAACTCGTTTCCAAATCATCTTCGGATTTTAATTAATTTTGTATGCCAGGCAGAAAAGTTCTTAGTCAATTTCCAATAGCAGTAAACGCAAATAAAAGTTTTGAATTTTCTTTTAATGAAAATTCATTTTAGTTGACGTCACTGTCAATTGCATAGACATGTTGTATTTAAAATCAAATTTCTACAGCTTAATCAATTTCTTTACCGAGAAAATAAGACATGTTTTTATCTAGAAGTAAGTTATATAATTGTATTAAAAAATTCTTACCCTATTATAGACGCAAACAGAATTTTAAAGGTTACTTTTATCATTTAACGTATACTGTTATCTTAATTTGTTATATTTTTTTACAATGAATTGTTGGATTAGATTATTATTACATTGTTTTTGTTAATATTATAGGATGTTAAAATTTTAGATATGAATCTGTTTAAACCTTTAACATCCTATAAAATTGGCAGCAAAAATTGTAAGACAAATCCAACTTAATAATATTTGAAGGCTTTTTACCCATACATTTAGTGTTTCTAAACATGTGAATCTTCTATCAGCATTACTGATGAAATAATCATTCCAAAAACGTTATGTGATATAGCTCGAAAGGGTGTAACGTAAGCAAACTATTTACTGATGTAGATGAATATTCTAGGCCCTTTTGCTCGTGTCGGTAAGACATTGGTGTGGTTCTTTTAAAATTCATATAAGTACAACCTATTTGTATTACCTTTAAAATTAAAATGAATTGGGCATCATCCTTTAATAGTTTACCCCCGTAAGGAAACGAGCTCAGACAAAGACATAAAATGAAAAATTTAAAACAAAGCCAACCTTTATTATTTTGTAACAGACAAAAAGTTATTAAAAGATTCTAGGAGAATTGCACCATCCCGGAAAAGAAATAAAAGTGTCTGTTTAGGTATTAAATTACAAATGAGAAGTGCTTATCGAAACTAAACTTAAAATCATTTAGTAAGAAAACAAACATTTTATATCTTGGCATTAGATTATGAATGAGAAATAGTTCTATGAAAATAAAATCAGCATTTATCCGAAATTCGAAATTTGTTCACAAATTTCATGACAAAACCATTTGAGTTAGTGTAAATGTGTAACAGTTTAGTGTAAAAAGCGGAGTATATTGCTGTGATGTTATTGCATGTTAGTTGTAGTGCATTAGTTGATAAATAAAATAAGAGTAAGCCATTGGGTAAGAACTTAGATTTAAATATTTGCTGTTTATTAAGTTAGGTCAGAAAATAACTAATAATTGATCATTTGTGAACAGGTAGCAGTATACAAATACCGTACAGATGTTAGACAAAAAAATCTGACTTCTACAAAATAATGCCGAAAACTATCCAAATAATTATTTTAAAAACGTTGTTTTACATAACACATATTTAAAAATACTTAAAAACATATAAATAAACATTTAAATAAAATTATGTTACAAAACAATTACAGAACATGTAGTCATAATATAAAATTTAGGTTATAAACATTCTTATCAGAAACAAAAGAATTATTTGTGAATTCATTTCTACCAACTTAAAACGACAGAGCGTTAGATCTTAGAATGATAACAATGTAAAGGTGGTATACCTAATAGACGCTGAATTTTCTGAAAAAAAGAGGCAAAAAGAATAATTTTGAAGTAGAACAGATATTATAATGAAACTTATATTGTTAACCATGAATTGCCTTTATTGGTAGATTTGTAGTTTTCTAAAATTAACAATAATGTTATCTAAAGTTTTTATCATTAACTTATGTATCATAATAATATATTTATGGTATTAATGAGTTTCCTTTCCATACATTAATAAGTTTATGTGAAAATTTCAGTAAATTCTAGTTCAACTGTATTCCAAATCTAAGCTTAATGGTAAAGTAATTTTAAGAAGCATCAGGTGCATGCTATTTCTCGCTCGAGTTATATCCACTGAAATACTTGGCTAGAGTTTCACAGCTGTTGCTGTGCTCGGTATAGTACATTTTTTATAACACATTATCCATAGACGGGTTTAAATTTACGTGCATGTGAAGCAAAGTATATAAATAGGTAAATAGGTAGTAAGTTATTTGATAACTACGTGGTATGACAAAAAAAGTCGCGTTCTCCAAAAACAAAACGTCTTGTGTTTGATCAACACATTTATCGGCGATTAACTAAAATTACTCTAATATTAAGCCAATTATAAACACACATGGAAAAATAAATTACAAATATAAAAATGTTGATATTGTTCTGAATTCAAATATTTTCTTGTGGCATTTTAAAGTAATTACTATTTAAATGGGAATAAGCCACAATTAAAGGTAGAAGTACGTTTAAGTAGTAAAAGTATAAGTAAAATACAAACTAATGTTTGTATTATGAGAACGATTTTCGAAGTGAAAATTGAAATGTCAATAAACGTAATTCTACCTTTAATTGTGGCTTATTCCCATTTAATAATAGTAATTACATAAAAATGTTGGTCTTTGGAATCCTATATTTGTATATAGATTGAAAGATAATATTTTCTTTATGGCCAAACGATGTTTGTTTTTGAATTTATTGTTACGTTCTTCTTTATTATCCTCATTCTTAATTTTAGATAACATACCCTCTTCGTGTTTAGATTATCACTTCAACTCTTTTGATGACGATTCACTGTGCAATGACCTAGTGTAGATTTATCTCCAAACGATTTTGACCAATACTTTCAGTATTTTTAATTTTTTTTTTATTAGATTTGCAAATTTACAATCTGTTATTGAAGTCTATTAGTAAATTTGAATGTTGTAGATACATGAGAGGAGAACATGTTAACAGGACTAACAAAGTTAATTAATGTTGGATTAAATTTGAAAGCAATATTAAAATTCAAATTAGAATTAAAGCTAAAATTAAAGAATGAAGTCTGTTCTAGATAGGTTCTTGTTAGTCTGCTGATTTTTTCTGCAATGAACGGTGTACTAGAGTGGTCATGCAATGTTTTGTTACTAACGTACTACAGTGCGTTGAAAATCATTCTGGGTGTCTTGAATTGGATTCTCTGACTTATTTTGGTATTAGACGGCTTGGCACAGCCCCATAATTGCACTCCATATATTGTAGTATTATTGTTTTACCCCGTATATAATAGAATATCGAAAAAGATTCTTAATCTTTTTTCGTCTCTGAAATTGATAATCTAAACACATTTTGGAGTCCTTGGTCCCGCCGAGATATTTAGGCAGCAAATAAACAAAAATCTTTCCGCTGATGCGGGCCAGAGAATTATTTTTGAGGATGATGTCACTTCGTAATGGTGCGCCGCAAGAGGCTGACACTTTCATTGTGGAAGTCCGAATCTAGTCATCGGGATTTCGAGGATAGGAGAAGAACTTTACTACCACTGAGTAGTAAAGTTCGTTTTCGTAAAGTTTAAAAATACCGGCAAAGTTTTCGTTTAATTCGACGTGTGTGTGAGAAGAAAGTGATTCATTTATATTCATATTCATTCATATATATTCAAACAGTTTTTATATTGGTGGAGATACTTAGGCGACGTACTGGTATGTTTTACAGGAACTATCAGACAACTTGATCAATTTTTATCGTATATTAATTCAATCCATAGTCATATTGAATTTACAGTCGAAACAGAACAAAATCAATCCATTAATTTTTTAGATTTAAAAATCATCAGACTTTAAAATAAACATGGGTTCTCCGTATTTCATAAACATATCCATCATCATCATCATCAGTGGTGCTACAGCTCTAGTTGAGCCTTGACCTTCCCCAGTCTATTTCGTCAGTCGTTTCTGTTCATCGCCAACCGTTGCCAATTTGCCGCGCCGATTTTCCTTGCGTCCTCGTCCACACCGTCCCTCCATACTATCATTAAACAAATAGCAGTAAATAATGGGTACAACGAACAAATATTTAATAAAATTTTAAATTAAAAATTACACAAGATAGTCCTGAAGTTAGTATTTCCACTGTAAGAGAAAAAACCCAGTACTTTTGTTCGATTACATATATAGGCGAAATAACAACAAAAATTGCCAAACACATACAAAAGAAATGAATAACACCACCTTTTAAAATAAACAACAACTTAGACAAATATATTAAAAATAACAAGAGCCAAAATAAAAAGCACTTACACTGTGGTGTATACAAACTTAAATGCGGTGACTGCCCAAAACTTACATCGGTCAAACTGGTAGAAACTTTAACAAACGTATAGTAGAACATAAAAGGGCTTTTAATAATAGGAAAACATATTCTGCAAACGCACTTTACCTTCTAGATCATAATCATTCTTTTAATGACGAATTTCAAATTCTTCACATCCAAAATAAAGGCCTTAAGCTATCTCTATCAATGGAAATTAACAAATTAAAAAACACAGACATAATTCTGAACGACCAACTTGAGACACACAATTCTCCCCTCCTCAACTTATTTCGTAAAGACTATAAATTACAATCTTATCCAAAAGTAGATCACTTGAAAAAGGCACTCTGCCGAAACGGCTGTAGTGATAAAATATGTTAAAATTTGTGGAAGTTTTGAAAACAAAGTTTTCAGTATTTTATTGTTATGTGAATTAAACGTTTTCTACATAAAGCACTACATAAAATGCTTCTAGAAAAACATCTTGACCATAAGTTTGTTAAAAATAATATCTCCCAAATACAAGACTTTGCTTTTTAAACTTTGACGTAAAAGTTCCAAGTACAAAAGAATAGTGCATACTCGAGGGAAGCTGTTAATGTTTGACGAAGTTTTTTGAGACGAAATAATTCTTAAACTTTAACCAAGTAAAATATTTTATTTCTTTTAAGTTAAAAATTTAATTGCTCTGTACAAAATCTTTTATAAGTGACATTGATGTTTTAAAATTAAGCCAAGTTCAAAATGAATGGTTTAAATAGGATATTTATATAATTCGTGAGCTAATGCATTTTAAATTTTGTTTTATAACATTTACCAACAAAAAAATGTAAGATAATTGTAAATAATGTGAGACAATTGTAAAACAAGCAATAAAATTGTCATCGAAATGCCTGTCACGATCTCTCTGCACTTCTACTTCTAAATGCCCGCAATGTCTCTTCGTTTAATATTACTGAAGTTTTAAACCTGAGAAATACTTCCAACCCAGAATTCCCCTATTTGTTTCCTTTGCTTCCTGTCACCGCAGCATTTTTCTTATTGGATTTTTGAAGTGTTTTATTAGGTTTTCATTGACGTCTCTTAAAAAGTGATTAAACATTTTCTTATATATACTATCCAACTTTTTTCTCATGCGTCTCACAATTATAGACTGCTGATAAAAATAAGGATAATATTGTTACGTGTTTCTGTGAGTTCAGAAATTAAGTGAAGTACGTACTTTAAACAACAAATATTTCAATAAGAAGTCTAAATACACTAATTATAGCCTAAAATATTATGGGTATCGTTTACAAAAACACTTGTCCATTTACCGTCTATTTCAGTCGTCTTAGTTTTCAGAAAATACCGAAAAATGAGTTCTTAAACTTTGCTTAAAAAAGGGTTAAAAAGGTTGTAACTCATAACATCGCCCCCTTCCCTCAGGCTGTTCGCTCCGCGAACAGTACATAAGTGGACCAGGTCGGTGGATTCTGTTCTTCATAAGGACACAGTCTCTCCAGGTGGACCACTTTCGGCTTACTTCGTGGAGTCAGTTGCACGGTTGTTTATATTCTTAGTAACCAGGTACAGTCCCTCCCAAGACCGTTACGACTTAAAACTTAGACCTTTCCTTCTGGTTGGTTGTTAGAGCCTAACTGCATCACTTTCCTTGAAAATAACAGGAATGAATTTCTGATCAAACCTATTCTTCGGGGAGTGTCTTTTGGCCCGTATTTTGTCTGGTAGATTGCTATGTGGAAGATCGATTGGAAGCTTCATCTCTTGACCAGTCAATAACATTGCTGGAGTGTAACTAGTTGCTTTGTGTTGGGAACTTCGGTACACTAGCAGAAACAGAGGCACCAGTTTGTCCTAGTCTTTGCTTTTCATGTACAATCAGAGACAGGTACTTGTTGATGGTCCAGTTATGTCTTTTTTTAAAGCTATTATGGCGTTACAAACTTCCGATTTGAAGTTGGGCCCTTGGTCAAAATGAAGCAGAAGTGGAACCTTATGTCGAGAAAGGAGATATGAAAAATGGTCCACAGCAACCAATTAAACACTTTTTCCTGATGTTGTTACTGGAAATAGTCCCAAAATGTCGACAGCAGAACCTCGTTCCCATGGAGTCCCAATGATGTATTTTTAAAGTTTTTCCGTACAACTCATTTTGGGTTCCTTTTTGGATTCACAAAGATCACATTGTTTGCATCATTCTTCCACATCTTGCCGACAATTATACTGAATCTAATAGTACCTCTCAGTAACTTTGGCCAAAGTCCTATTGATCCAAAATACTCCCCGGAGCGGCTATCATAAAGTTCTCCAAGCACATTGTTAACACATGATTTTGGAAGAACAACTTGGGGCACTGTTCATGTTCCATCTGGACTCTCCCATTTACGAGTGATGACGTCATTTTGCTATAAAAATGATTGTGTTAAACATGCAATAATCTTATCTGCATATGTAAAGAGAGGAATAACCGGTAATGTCTGTCGGAAATCACCAGACAGTAGTAATACAGCATCACTGTTTCCGTTTAAATCTTGCATACTTCTGTGTAATGCCTCAAGTGAATGTTTATGAGCCTAGTACATTTATCCCAGTTTGCATAACTGCAACCATTACACTTTTTTTTGTTAAGGTTACATATTGCATTTGGTTTGCTATGAACGTCTAATGAAAGCTTGTGTACTGAATGTGCTGTTCGCCCACCATCTAACAATTTTCTCAATCAACAACTGTAAGTTGACTACATTTGGAGCAACTTAACGACGGTAAATTATCATAAATTAAGATTTAAATACATTAAAATTCAGATAAAAATTAATATGGAAAATTTTATGAATTTAGTATACTCGATTAGATTTTACCATTTTTTAACATTCCCAGTATATTTTAAAATTTAAGTTTGTTTAGAATTCTTTCCATAGGAAAAAGACAAAACTCCTGGCTAAAGAATCTACGGGAATGGTATAGCTGTAGCAGCAACGAATTGTTTCGGTCAGCAGTTTCGAAAATACGTATAGCCCTGATGATCGCCAACCTTCGGAACGAAGATGGCACTTGAAGAAGAAGAATTCTTTCATTAAATTTATAATTATTAAAATGCATTGAATTAATGCACAAACTTATATTTTTAACTTTATTACAGAGACAATGTTGAAACATTGTTTTTTATTATTAACAATGTTGAATATTTTTAAATTATTTTAATTCTAATCATACCTAATTCTATCAAAAATAAAAATATTATTTTACTTTCTGTGTGAGTAAAAATCACATTTTTTAAAACACTTCAAACACAACTAATTAAACTTGATATCTGATGGTATATGGTATAGATCAGTATATTATAAATGTGTATGGGAAAATAAAACTGCTTTTATAATATTAAACAATTTCATCATATTTTCTCGAGTTTATACGAAAAGGAAAATTAATAGACATGACGTTTGTTAAACGTTACATTATGTTCAAATGAACTACCACTGTAGTAGAGGTAGAGTCTTAATAAAACATTTTGTCTAACGGTATAATGTTATTGTTTGTATTTGAAAATAAAACTGTTGTTTCCACTATTTTCTTTATAACCTCATCATATTTTCTCACCTACTAGACCTTCCTAGGAATTTAAATAATTATTTCAAAACCAAAATAAGCCAAATCGATTCGTCCTCGATTTATAATAAAAAAAGTTATAAAAATGTAAAAGGACGTTCATTAAATTATGATATTTTATATGTAGTTATAAAATATAAAATGAAGTTTAACAAACGGATCAAATGAACTAAAACTGTAGAGGTGAAGTCGTATAAAACATTTTGAATTTACAATTAAAAAATAAGGGCTCATTGAGATGAAAAATAACGTATCTCCTAAGTTGGACCAACAAATACAATATATATATATATATATATATATATATATATATATATATATATATATATATATATATATATATATACAAATTTTATATTCGTAAAATCCTTTTGAAGTTATTTTGACTTTATTTACAAATTTGCAAAAAAAATTGTTTGAATCAGAAAATAAATTTCTGCACAGATCCCTTTTCCTATAAACTACCTGAACGGCTTAGGTCAACATTTGACCACCTTCAGCGTTGAATGCGATTAGGGAAAGGGTTCGCGAAGAATCGGGTTAACTTTCAAAAGAGCCTGGGTAAATGGGAATATAAATTTTTGATGAATGGTATCCTTGCAGCATTTAGTTTTCATAAAAAAGTTTTATCCTTTCGGCAAACTTTACGTAACGCGAGACCTGGTGAAAATTTTAAAAGGTTGTACATAGCTTAGATTTTTTATATAGAAAAATACAAATACAGGACTGCTAACAATTGCTAAGAGTTATTTTTCAAAGATTTTTTTTAAATAATATAACTTTATAATATAAAGAACTTGACCAGCATAAATAACACTGGCGATCTTTTGCATGCCGCAAAAGACAGACGTCTGGCCTTAAGATAATTCGCCAACGCACTATAGGTGCACGGCACTAAAAGAGGAAGTAATATTTTCTCGAGTTGGGTGCTTCATTCCCTAATCACAAGTAACATACTGTAGGAACTTATGAAGATTACAAGGAATAGTAAGAATTTTAAGTAAGAATTGAAAATTTTTTCTTGTTTCAACGAAGAAAACTTGTCAAATGTTTGACCAATAATTGTTGTAAATCAGTAATGGAATTTAAAATAGTAGAATAAAGTTTATTAACAGGTTAAGTGCCACCATATTGATAATTTTAATGTCTACATTGGCCGATCACTTTTTTTTAAGTATTTCTATTCTTTAATTTTCAAATCAAAATCTAACACTCTAGATTGCGAATTTTGGTTAAAATTACATTTTTTAAAATGAGAGTCCATGTATCAAAATGATTTTCGCGGTCACCAACAAGATTTTTATCACAAAATGCCTATGAGAGAGAGAGTCCAACGTGGCATCACGCCTTGACTTGTTTATTCCTGTTGATAACGTGTCAGCAAACCTAACAAGTGACAGCGCCGTCACCATGACTTGCTTTTTTCTTGTCAGTACTTAGATTAGAGCGGTCATTTTGTCATACATTTGTTACTTATAAATATTATACGCCATGTGAGTCCTAGTTGACATCTCAGAGTTCGAGAAACAGCTGTTGAGCTAAACAGCATTTTCTGACGACCTAGCGCGTGAATCCAAGTCGGCATCATGCGACCCTTAGTTCTTCGGCCCAGTCCGAGTTGGCCTCTCATGACACTTAACTTGTTAAGACTGCATGAAATCACTCTTCTTTCTATAAAGTCTCCCCCATTAATTTAAAAAGTGGTTTATAATTGCAATCATAATTAAGTTAATCTAAATTGCAATTTTTAATTTAAAATAATTTAAACTTTTACATTATTGTAGAAGACTTTAGAGGAAGAGAAGTGAATCATGCATTCTTAATAAAATTGTAAACTTTAAATTAGTTATTTATATCATTGTTCTATTGTAGCATAGAAAATAAATTGTTTATACCTCAAAAATACCTTTCTGTTTTATTATATGCTTTATTTATTTGTTTCTATAATTTATAAGGTGCCTTATCATCATTTAACCACCGCAAGAAGAAATAGGTTTTTAATTAAATTGTTAACAATAATAATAAATAATTAGCAAAATTATTTAGTTTAACCAACTACAGAAAATTCCAAATCCCTTTCACTCCATATATTTTCTAATTTTCTTCTAAATCCAACTACAAATATAATTTCAACGTCCCTTTCTATCCGGCCGCTTTTGTATGCTACTACTTGTTCCCGGAGGGTAACTCTAGTGCATAAGCTCTCATTAGAATGGTAACAGAAGTATTCTCGCATTCCTACACCGTTCTGTTATTCAGGATCTGCTTTTCAGCTTTTGCTAAGAGCGTCCTGTTAAATATAGAACACGTAAGTCTCTCTTGGCCTATTCCTAAATCACAAGAGGGATACGAAAGCAGAATGTATTGGGTTTTGTAATAAACAAACACATTATTTTAATGTTCTGGAAAAAGAAATAGTTTCTGTACTACTATTATATAATATATATTATGATGATATTGTAATTTGATTTAAATTTAAATACAGCTACTTTTAATAGTCATTGTTTTTAACATTAACTTGTATTCCCTCATTAATCTCCCTTAATTTCCTATTATTAGCGCCCACAGGAGTTACCTTTGTAATATATCTATATAAAAGGCTATGATGACAAATCACACCGTTTGTCCAGTAAGGTAACGACGCCATCTAGAAAAAAATATAAACTACCAACATTTGACATTTCAATCATATTTTGTTCTTGAAACGATACGTTTAATAATTAATAGTGTATTAATTACATATTAATATAATTATTAATTAATTCTAATAATATTTTTAGGGTAGAATTTAATACAAAATAATTTAAAGCTTTATGTTAGTTTAGATTTAAAATCCTAACGCCATCTGAATAAAGAAATCTGAACTACTGACATTTCAACCTATGAGTCAATCATATTTTGTCTTTGAAGCAATACGTTAAATAGTAATACAAAAAATTTTAGTTACATAATAATATAATTAATAATTAATATTAATATTTTTAAGGTACGATTTAATACAAAATATTATAAAGTACTCTATCAAGAAGTATATGTACTATTTTACCATTCATAAAACCATCAACCAAAACCAATCTTTGATGTTCTACTTTAGTTTCCCTTAATTTGATAAATTCGCGGATAAATTTCTAAACTTCTATCTTGCTTACTGCTTATTATTTTTTAATAATAATATCGCTAAGAAACTACTAAAGCATTATTTGTAAAATAAGTCAAAGTAAAGCTAGGACGTTCTAAACCTCGTCTATCAAAAGATTACGAAGTAAGTTTGATGGGTTACTTTTAACCGATATGAATCATTTAAATACAGGTTTATATTGAAGAAAATATTTCAATAAAACGGTGCTTGTTATTTAATCACTTAAAGATAAGTAACGGGTATAAGGAAGCGGAATTTAAAAGCGTAATTACAACGTTTCCGGAAAATAATCTTCTGCTTGTCAGAATCTCTAATATTTTCTTTTTAATAACTCACTGAATGCCATCATCAAAAGTAAAATTCCAAATTATCCGACAAAAACGGAACAGCTGATTATTTAAGATACGTTTAAGATTGTATAAAGAATTTATATACGACTATACGTCTTTCTATAAAAAGTTTCAAGTTTATATTATTACACAATGACGCACTTATTACTATTCATACACTCACCAAATAAAGCTCAAAACAATATAAGTGGGATAAAAACCGGGATTTCTTTTATTGAAATTAACGTGTCTTGACATCTACGCCCATTGACACGGCTACAAAAACGTTTGTTGTATTACATTTAAGTTAAATACAGTAAGTCACATTAGAGTTATTTAAATACAGTCTCTTACATCATAAATCACTATAATCTATTACAATATTTGTTTTTTAACGAACAATATTACAATATATATTTTATTTGTTATGGCTAAAATATGATCCAAGGCGAGGACTCATGGAACAGCTTCATATTGATGTGAAGAGAGCAGAAACCTCTTTTTTATTTCAACCAATCAAGCGCTAACTTCACACAACGGACAATTAGTTCCCCCGTTGGTGTTCGTTATGGAGAAGTTTCACTGTACCATTCTTTTTTTTTGCATTGTTCATAAATTATATAAAACCATTATACGCACAATTGTAATATATCGATTTGAAAATCTAGTAACAAAACATTTTAATGCATGGAATTTTTATATTCATTCTATTTCTTCCGGCACACCGTCAAGCTAAGTTAGGAACAAAATTAAATATATGAAAGGTCAATTCGCCGCCCACAAAATCCCCACCTTAATTCATAACAACAAAATAGTGACTCAAAATCAAATTATCGCCAAAATTTTCGCGCATCACTATCACTTCAAAACGCTAAACCAAAATAAATCTCCTTTACACCCTTTTAAAATTCGAAGTGGTAAGACTAACGGTATTTCCAACCCAATAAACCTACCATTTTCTAAAAAAGAATTGACTAGCCCTATCCACTACAAAAAAACTCAGCTGCTGGCCCTGATGACATCTCCTCAAATTTCCTCAAACATCTCCATGAAGAAATTATAAATTGCTTTAATTGTACAACCTAATCTGGTCCCGACAAGAATTTCGTTCCAAATCGAGGAAATCCATTATATTTTCCATTAAAGGAAACATCTCCCTTCTCAAGTCTCCAAACTTGTTTAGTCCAATCTCCTTAACATATTCCCTTTGCAAATTATTGAAAAAACTGATCAACAACTGATTAATCTCATGTCTAGAAAAAACGAACAATGTCCTTAACCCTGCTCAATTGGTTTTTAGACCTAATCGAAGCACCATTGATAAATTAGTAATATTGCAAACATATACAGATTGAACGAATTTAAAACGGAACATACGAAATCAATGTATTTCGGCTCAACTCCGCTCTAGGTGGTTGGCCAACAAAAGGTTGTCAAATAATTATATTATAAAAATCCAATACTTCAGCGGGCTACTGGATTCGGAACTCATTCAAGAACAAGTCAAAACTCCACCCAAATAGGTTGCCTAGAATCACTGAAAAACTAGACTTAAAAAGCAGTTATTATGCTGTCAATCCACTTATCGCTTCCTTATAGTCCAAGAGATAGGGCCGAATTTATAATGTTAACTATTAAATATTTTTGGTATAACAAATAGTAATTTTACTTATTTTTTATTACAATAAAAAGGTTTTTAAATTTACATTGCATAAATAATGATTGTTCAGATATAAGAAAAATTTGATTTATTATTACATTAATAATCAAATACAAAATATATTATTTCTATTTATCAATAGGTAAAATTCAAATTGTAGAATTCCTTTAACATTTTATAAATAATTATTAATAAAAATCAATTTAATAGTGGAATTATCAATTTTTTAAGTTTTGAAATTTACTTTGTAGATATTTTCAATATTTTTTTGACGTGACAACGTCTTAAATTAGGTTGTGGCTCGGAGTCATTCATGAAAAAGTGTAACGCCCGCTCACGTCTGTTACAGTGAGTCACCGAACGAGAGAGAGGCCCGCCGGACCGGCGAATGCCTTGCGTCTCTCTCCCACTCAAACATGATCGGTCCGCTGCGCGCGCAGCACTAGAGAATTAGGCGCGTTGAATCGGTGCGTGCTTCCGTGCTTGTGTCTCTGTCTTTCTCGAGCGTTCTTGGCGTTCAAGACACATTACAGCAGAAACACTTCCTTTCATTTCATATTTCTCCTATCATCGTCGTATCCTCAACAAAATCACTCAAATAGAAATTAGTTAAGTTTAAGTTTACATGTACAATGTTTTAGTAAACAAAATATATTTCTATAGTTAAAATTTGTGCAATTCTTATTTTCATTCAATTCCTTGTTCCTATTGTGCAATTTAATAATATTCATATCAATAAATATTCTACCGAGAAAAAGACGTTGTCACGTAAAATCTTCGCCCGTAAAACCGACTTTACAGGCAACCGATTTTTTTTTAACTTTCAAGTTGATTGAATTTTTTTTCATTAGTTAATTATAATTTTACAAATTCTGTTTGGACATTAATTTTGCATCATTATTATTTTAAAATATTAAAATAATAATGATGCGCGTTCATTTAGATCAGTAATTCTAGACGCATGCGCTAAATGTAATAAGTATCAAGATGCTTTTATTCAACTTCGATTTGACTGACTTCGATTGTAATGAAGTTTTTGAAACCTTAGTCACTTATATAGAACAGGACTGACGAGAACAATTCCAAAAAGAAAAGTAAACGATGTCAGATTTTTACTATTTAACCGGCAGTATAAGTTGCATGATGTGAACGAGCCTTAAAAAAAAACTAAAAAATTTCGATGCTTCAAGCTTACCACCATGTCAAGATGAATTACACCAACATCTACTGCGAGCTCATTATATTTCAAATATTTGGACAAATGCTCATAAAAAAGTACCAACAGAATTGATTGTTGAAGAACATGGTTGGGAGTTTGAAGATGAAACATATAAATTCAAATGGTTTAGTGGACCTCAGATGCCAGAATCAGTTCGAGAAGTAGTGATTGAAAATGAAGCAGATAATGAATGTGATATTATTGAAAGTAAAAGTGACGAAGATTATGAATGTGATAACATCAATGAGAGTGAGAAAAATGACGAAGTTTTTCTAAATTTTTTTTTTCTTATCGGAAAAATCGTTTGAAAATTTTTGGAAAAAAATCATGGTATAACTTACAGAAAATTGAAAGGATTCTACAAATTAGATTTTACCTCAAAAAATTACGAAAATTTTCATTTACGGAAATTTTTTTGGAAAATTTTGAGGAAAACTCTACTTGACGCTTCTCAGAATAGTAACAGCAGTGAGCATACAAATTTTCAAATCAATCGGTATAAAAATATCATAATAAAATCAGTTTGAAAATTGTTACCGAGACCTAAAATGCGCAGGCAAGTGGTACATTTGACCCCGTTTTGTGGCTCTCTGTACCAACCCAGCTGTCCGCCCTTTTGGATTTAGAGTTTTTAGGGGCTAAATAATAAGCCATGAAAATGGCGGACATATTACTTATCGTTAATTTTTCCCCAAAAAATTGCAACTTCACCCCTGTCCGCCACCCCTTATGTATCCACTCTCGCGTCCGCCCTTTGGGATTTCGTCTAGTTATACCAAGATCTTACTCTGGGCAAATTTTCAGCCATATTATCGATCGTTAATTTTTCCGAAAAAAATTTCAACTTCATCCCTGTATAGCCACCCCCTGTACCACGAGGGACGTCCGCCTGTAAGGCAAAGTCTTAACCCAGATACAATGAATATATTCCAATAGAGAAATGTCATATTACTGATCAGTTCAAAATTTCGGCTCTATCTCTCCGACTATTAGGCAAACTCCTCTTTCCTTTAAAGGAGACAGATAGTTGAACGATATTTTATACAATGTCTATCACCGGGTATGTATTTATTTTTGTCCAAGTTTTATATTGGTCCACTATTTCAAATGCAGTTCAAACAGACATATATTAAATTGTATGTTCCGTTTTAAATTGGTTCAATCTGTATAGCAAATGCTATATCCAAGCAAAACGTAATCGCAATATTTTTGATATAGAAAGTGCTTTTGATACAACACGTAAGTCGGTTATCCTTAAAAAACTGTTAGAAAATAATCTTACGCGCAACATATTATGCTTTATAAACAACTTTTTAAATAATAGAAATTTCAGAATCACAGTTAACGGAGTATTATCTGACAACTATGTTACTGAAAATGGTGTACCCCAAAGTTCTACTTTGAGTTCTACCCTCTTTCTACTAGCCATCAATGATATTTGCTCTCATATAAAATCTCCCGTTAAATTTGCCCTATATGCAGACCACTATACTGTATGCTCCTAAAGAAAATCCACAGCTGCAACAGCATCTTTATTACAAAATTCTGTCAAGTCCCTTACTATATGGTCCGAAAAAACTGGCTTCCGGTTCTCTTCCAATAAATCCAAATTAATCAAATTCACCAGGAGATATATCAGCGAAGAAATAACACTTAACGGAGTAAATTTAGTGTTAATTGATCATAACAAGATTTTAAAACTAACTGTCGATAACAAACTCACCTGGCGTCGTCATATCCATGAAATAAAAGGCAACTGTTTCAGCAGAATGAATTTGTTATAGACATTGTCCCATCATAAATAGGGTGCCGATGAAAGTGTACCACTCAAAATATATGGAGCTATAATCTGATCCAAGTTAAACTATGGTTGTATAGTTTACTTGTCCGCATCCAATAATTGATTACAATTGTTAAACTCTGTTCACAACACTGCTCTCCGAATATGCTTAGGACCATTTCGATCCAGCTCCGCTGAAAGTCTTTATTGTAAATTTCATGAACTTCTGGAGGCAGCAACTACTCCTATCTTATGCTAGCAGAATTTCATCGAATCTGACTAACCCTATATTTAATCTTCTGATTTCGAGAAGACCTGGGCGATGTATACTTTTAATTCCACAGATCCTACAACCCTGGTGCCAAGACAAAAAATTATCTTAAACACTTGAATTTATAAAATTGGAATCCCCACCAGGGTCTATAACATCTCCTTTTACAAAGACTTTTCTCTGTAAATTTAATAAGCAACAAACAAATAATATTATTTTTCGACAAGCTTTCAAGGATATTGTAAATACATCCCACTATGATAAGGTGCTTTTTACCAATGCATCCTGAAAAGCAGATAGAGTTGGCTGTTCTGTCACTATAATTGATACAGTATTAGGACAATACCGAATATCCAACGAATGTAGCGTGTTTTCACTTTAGTATTCCAAAAGCTCTTGAGTTCCCTTTTGACAATCATCAAAGTATAGCTCTGTGCACCGATTCCTTATTCGCAGTTCATTTGTTAGAAAATATTTTTAATCAACATCACCTAGTGCAAAAAATACTAGAATCGATCCATCTTAATACCTCCCGAGGGACTTCAATAACAATAATATGGGTTCTTTCTCATATCAGCATCGAAGAAAATGAGATGGCTGACAGCACTGCAAAATAAGCATCTATATCCAACTAACTTTGGATGGATTTGGATGCCAAAGGCAAATGACAGCAACTTTGGATCACCAAAGACACAAAGCTCAGAGAAATACAACCTAATGTTAACAGCTATTTATCTCTAGCATCTCTAAACAGAAAAGAGAAGATAGCAATACGAAGATTGAGGATAGGACACACACGTTTGACACACGATCATTTTATGTTCTCCATAGTCTTCCTAAAAACTACACAGTTGTTTAACACACTATAATTTATATAATATTGTTATTCTTTACTATTGTAAACTCTGTGTGAGAGTTTACAATAATGTGTTGACAATAACTCTCATGTGTTGAGAGGCGAAAGATATGAATTATTTCAAGTTATACTGGAAAGAAAAGTACAGGGAAAAGATCAGTAGGAAAACGCCAGAACTCGTGGCTGAAAGATCTGAGGAGATGGTTCGACCGCTCATCCGCAGAAATCTTTCGCGCAGCAGTTTCCAAAACTACAATTGCCATTTGGATCGCCAACCTTCGAAAGGAGACGGCGCCATGAGAAGAGAAGAAACTCTGTATCATAACTCTTTAGGTGCTATTGTAAACCTTTGCTCCCGTGTCAATGTCCAAAGATGTCGAGACACGGTAATTCGAATAAAACAAAGTATTTCAAAGTAAATAAGTAATGAAAAAAGTGTTGCTTTTTATTTTATTTTCCTTTTTTATACTACACAAGTGGCTCAAATTGTTTTTAACGTAAGAATATTACTTAATTGTTGTTTTCTATTTCTAATTTTTTTACTTATTTACATAGACTATTAATTTGTTTTGTTGTGTAATCTACTTCTGCAATAATTATGTGTTTGATTTAAATGAATTCAGAAATTTTTTGTTTTTAGCAACAATATCAACTTAGATCTCTGACGTAGATAATGACGTGCATCGGAATTTATACTGTATCAACTGTATGCAAATTGACGTAGAAGAAAGGAAGAAAAGTGTCAAACATTAAGATGCCAGTTTATGTCTACCTACTTTATGTTATCTTGACACTTAGCGAAGTATTTATTTAATAAAATAAGAAATTTTTAAATTTAGATATCTATCTAAAACAGCCAAAATAACCTTGCGAAACTTCGAAACGTTCCTAATTACACGCTTTTCACGTATTTGCTAAAGATCTAAACTCGATACCGGAAATTTAATCAAAATCTTTATGAGTATTGGCCGCAGAGCGAAAAAATATCAAACAGGAGTTATCATTTAATCATTTTTGCCGTTTTCCGCTCACCAAAAAATAAATTTAATATTCCCAAGGTGTACCTATATCTTTTAAACGGTTTTAAAATGCTCGATAGATTCTCTGACGTAATTGAGAAATCAAGTCGTATTTATAATTATTGTTACAGATTCTATTTGTTTAACTTTTTATAGTAAAATTGATGACCATTCTAATTTCGAAAGTAATAAATCTATTTATGTAATAATTGTCTTTTCGATTATTGTTGACCATTACTAGAGGAATTTCTGAACTAATCAAATTGGATTAAGATAATATATTTATAAACAGTAATAATTGTAATCAATATTATTTTATATGTTAACTAATGAGATAAACGTTATTTAAAAAATAAATTCCTTTTTGAAAACGGAACAATTAAAAGGTGATTATCAGGTAGACAACTGTAATATGTAATTTCGAGTAATTATGAGCAAACGATTGGTGGTTTGTGTTACGCGATGTGATTTGTCAGTAATAATGCTGCAATTAAATCAGATTAGACAGTGACGTTGTTATAAACCTTGTAAGCAGAATAGTTATACTTATTAACATATTGTCACACTTCTTTTTAATTACTTTTATTGAAACAGCAGACAATATTAATCGTACGCAATAGTATTTGATAGCAACTTTAACTGAATGACAGACCTATTCAAAAACTCTTTCGAAGACTTTGCAGTATGCATAACATTTGGGATAAAATATATTGTTGGCTATCTGCGATAGTGACTTCCTCGATTTTCTCGAAATCTTATGACTTTTAATGTTGAGCGAGATCTGTAAATACTTTTCACCGCTTTGTACTCCTGGGCTGAGATTACTGCTACATTGAGCTTTTTGCGATTGGAGAGCTTGTTGCATTTAAACATCTTGTAGACCATCTATGAATGCCTGTATACCAACTGAAGGGTATAGGAGAAAATCTAACATAGTCAAGAAGTTCTAGGTTTTTAATACGTGTTTTTCATTAAGGGACTGTTCTTCTATATGGAATAAATCTTACGAAACTGTCGTAACCATATAACTAGTTATTCATTATTTTAGAGTTACAATAAGTTTTTCGTTCAAAACATCTTAAAAACGTAGACAAAGAAAAAAATGTATATATATTTCGTTATTTTAGGTGACATTTTTGTCATCGTATTTAGTATGGACAGTAGAGAAAGCTTTGAAGAAGCTGCCCGACTTAGAGAGCAGATATTGGAAACGAAGGTTAACGCCTTAGCTTCAACCGGCGGAGGAGTGGGATTAACCAGAAAAAAGACTTTACCACGTGTACCTATGGTATTTGCCGGAAACAAATGCGACAGGGACATGAAGTATGTATAATTCATTTAACATATTTTCTATTATAGATAAATTACACCAAATATTATTAGTTTAAAAACGCAGTAGAGCAACTATCAACAGACAGTAAATTTTTGGTGATATGTATTTTAAAGAACAATGGTTTAGATATAGTCGATATCTATGTCACAGTAATACATTTTAATAATATCAAATATATAAATTGCCTGTACACCTTTAAATGTTGCTGTTGTGTGGGTGCCTAAAATATTTTTTACCAAAACATGTTTTATTTCAGTTTTTGTGTGTATTTTTTCCAAAAATATCTTGAGAATATGGCTCATAAAATATGCTGTTCAATATTCTTCATATCTCTCGTTAAATTTTTTATATATTGTTATGAAACTAGTTCTAATCTTTTGTTGAGCTATTTTCTAACTCTCTTTTTCTGCTTTGTCTCTTTTTTAGTTGCAAATTTCAGGATATTATTTAACAAATTGATACCTCTTTAGTTTTCTAGTTTTTTCTTAATGCCCGTTTGAAATAATAAAATTAGCTTGCTTGTCCTCCATTCTTCTGTGAGTTTATTGTATCTTGTTTTGCGTGCTTATAAAATCCAACTTATGCAAGAATTGAAGGTACATCATCCAGAAGTGTGGATCCAAAACGAGATGGTTGTTGATTCCGATTTTAATAAGTGAATTGTGTTTAGCGATAAAGTTCATTTTTGGTTGGGATGTATGTTGAAAAACCATTACATTTAGAAAAACTGACCTTTTCTTCTTCAAAAACAATGCTGGCCAGAATGTTCATTCTCCAATTGAACAATTATAACGTGCAGGAGTTGTTGTTTCAATAAGATGCCGCAAAATGTTACACAGCTCGTGCCACAATTGATTTATTGAAGGAAACGTTTGGTAACCGAATAGTTTCAATTTTCAGATTGTGAATTGGCCTCCAAGATCGTGTGATTTAACACTGCTAGACTATTTTATGTGGGGATATGCAAAGGTACTGGTCTACGCCGAGAAGCATGAATCGATTGATTACTTGAAGGACAACACTGGCCGCGTTATTGCCGATATACGGCGACAAATATTGGAAAAAGTGATTAAAAATTGGACCCCCAGATTAGACTACGTTAGAATCAGCCATGATGGTTTTATAACAGAAATCATATTTAAATTATAATGCCAAAATATTTTCTTTCGAATAAATTTATAAAAATCATCTTTTTATTCCATTTCAAAGATCTATACTTCTAAAAAAACACCCTTTACCATTAAATAGATACCAACTGTTTTATTGCCTAAAATATATATAAGTTTTATTTTTTCTTGACAAAAATATAAAATACCACTTTGTTTTTTGAAATATCAGATAAATACTGTAGAATATTCTAAAGCTAGACAATCTGACCTTAACGACCTGGATCAGGAGTATATGCCAAAGTCGTACAAACACGTAAAACTTCACTACAAAGCTGCACGTATTATAAAAGATCCACGACATGAACCGCAGTTTAAATTCCGAAACTATTCACATATGAACATATGGAAAGACCGAAGTTACATAAAAATGGGTCACGTAGAGAATACAGGCATTTTAAATTATTACATTGGGTATAAAAAAAACTATTAAAACATGGAAATACATTATCATGCATAATATAAAACAAATTTCATATGTATGAAATTTTTTTCTACTCTGTACATCTTGGCAGACGTGTAATGATTAAGAAATCAACATGATTTACCTACTTACGTTATTCATTTTTATTCTTTTTGTGCCTACTTAAATTTGTTTAACTATAGATTACAAAGCAGCCTACGATTCTGCGAATAAAAGAGAAATGTTTAAAGGAATGAAAGAGCTAGGAATATCAAATCAGTTGGTAAATTTAACATAACCAACTCTGAAAAATGTTGAATGTAGAGTACGAATTCAAAACTTAGAGATCGTATAAACAGTACATAAATAAAGTAAATTGTAAAGCGGTAAAGATTATTTTATTTAGGGTGCTAATGAGGGGGTGATTTTTACGATGATTTTACAAAAAAAGGAACGAACTCTCTTTTTAGCGTAACTGGTCAATTTTTGATGCTAGAAACTATATATATATATATATATATATATATATAAAGATTTGTTTGAATACTTTCAAAAAGTTTTGAAGAGTTTTTTCCAAAAAGTGCTTCATTTTTTGGTTATTTCACGTTGTGATATTCCATTTGGAATTTGATATCTGGATTGGAACACTTATAGCAGAATTTAACAATCGATTTGATGAATTCAGGAAAATTGAAGAAGATATTTCACTGTTTAGTCAGCCGCTCACTAACTGTGTTGAAAATGTAAGACCTGACCTTCAACTAGAACTGTGTGATTTGCAGTCAGATCCTTTTAACCAGGTAAGACCTGAAAGAAAATTTGACTTTTTTAAATTACTACCGGAGAAACGTTATTACAATTAAGGAAAATTTGGCTTTAGAATGGGTTCCATGCTTGGAATCACTAACTTTGTGAAATCAGCCTTTCAAACATGAAATTTATTAAATCCAAATACAGATCGCTCTCTGATAAGTCACTTTCACTGTTGGTTCGTTTGTGAACAATAAATATTAAAATTAATATTAACACTCTTGTTGGTGAAAATTAGCATCCACAAACTTCTTAATAAATTTAGGAATATGTATGTGAATTTTTATATGTGCAATTAACCTTGTAATGTAACTTAGCTACTTGGATAAATAAAAATGGATATCCAAATATACACCACTTTTATTTAGTATAAATAATTTAACAAGTTGCAATATGACGCAGTCCTCACATTATTACTTTCTTATATGGTGGCCTCCAAACTACTTGAAGTTGGACAGCTCCGCTAAAGAAGAATTTTAAAAGTTTTTTACGTGGAGAAGATTCAAAACTTCACAATACTGGAACGTCTCAGCAAGAGTACTGAGATTATAAAAAACATCAAGAAGAGAAAGCTGGTCCTAAATATATGTTGCTACAAAATATTATGCAAGGGAAAATATCAAGCAAAGGCAGTCCTGGAAGAAAAAAAGACTTTATAGTTAAAGAATTTGCGAGATTAGTATGGTGTTGATAAAAGCATGTAATTTAGTGAATAAAATTAGGATAGCTATGATGGTAACCAACGTTTTGAAAGAACATGGTACAGGAAAAAGAAGAAGAAGAAGACAAAGATTATGTAAATCCAAGAAGAAATGTAGTATTTGAGACACATATGTTCCATTTGGGACCAGTAAGAAAATGAAGAGCTTACTATATTCCTGAGAAATGTTAAAACGTTGATTGAAACCTGTGAATTTAAAGAGGAAGACGAAGAAGACATGAACAAACACTAAGAAGGGAAAACTCGGGTTTCTCGGCATCGTCTCTAGAGGCATAAGATATGAATTACTACAGCTTATAATGCAAGAAAAGATCCTTGGGCGAAGAAGGGTGGGACGTAGAAGAATTTCTTGGCTACAAAACCTTCTTGAATGATCCAGAATGCCATCGGTTGAATTATTTCATGCAAAAGTTTCAAAAGTGCAAATGATTAGCAACCTCCACGGGAGACAATGAATGTGAAAAGCCAAGAAGAACTACTTAGTCGTCCATTTAATTGCTTTCTTTGATTAAAAAAAACTCCACGAGGAAACTAAATTCCTGTAGTTGGATGTATACCATAAATGACAAAAAAGTGATCAACAAGTCCTCAGAAATGCTTCGTCTAAGGACTAGCAACCCCAGATGAGTCCTACGTTACCATGAAGCTAATTTCATTTATAATTTATATTTAAAACGACTAACATCAAATAAATGCGTTAAATATCTGGGAGTGACACTACACCAATATGACAGATGGGGGAGCATATTATGGGGAGGGTGATACCTAACATTGGAGAACCCGAATTAGAAACAAGCGCCGTACACAGTGTTGTGAATTCAATTGGCCTTTACACGGCACCAATCTGGAGTGAGGCGATAGAGATACCGACCTACAAAGGGGTCATGATACAAGTAGATAAAACAAGTCTGTTGCGCGTAACATTCGCCTGCAGGAGTGTAGCTGCAGCGGCTTTGTGGACTATCACGGATTGTGTTCCTCTGTAGCAGTAGAAAGAAGACATCTCTATGAGAAAACGGAATATTTGACAGCAACCATAAAAAAAGAAGAAAGAACAAGATGGCAAGAAAAGTGGAACAACACGAAAGATGTTGCTCAGTGGACCAAGATGCTAATTCCGAGCCTAAGAGACTGGGCGGGAAGGACTAACCTGACGCAAGTGCTCACAGGATATGGATGTTTAAGAACATATCTTCATAAATTCGGAAAAATAGATACAGATAAAGACCTATACTGTGAATACTCTGACACTGTTACTCACACAATCCTGGAGTGTAATAGATGGAGAGAAACAGAATGTATAGAGAAATAGGTATGAATCCTGTTAATATGAGAGAGATGATCGTGAAGATGACGGTAAGTAAGGAGGGATGGAATATTATACATAATTACATTTGAGAAATTTCCACCCTCAGAGAGAGAAAAAAATCCTTTTATAACTTAAAAATCCTATTTTTTTAATATCAAAGATGTAATTCAAAGTTAAGCTAACTACATTTATTTTACATGGCTTTTTAATCCATGTATTTAGTGGCTTCAAACCTCTAAATAAAGATAGCACTGATAATGGAATAGTTATTCCAAAAACATTCTTTAATGCAGCCTAATAGGTTTTTTTATATTATTTTTCTTTAAAAATGATTTTTTTAATAAAATAAAAAAAAACTATTCATGAGTTTTTGTTTTGGGTATTTTTATTTGGTACTTTTAATTATTATTGATATATGAAGTTTATTTATTTTATTAGTTTGGAAAACGACTTTTATTTGCAATATTAAATTAAATTTTACCCAATGGTCAATGCTTACTCAAAATAATAGTAAATAGTGCAATTCATACGTTTTGTGGGAGTGGAACAACCACAACAAATATATTTCCGCAATATAATACCATGAATAATTAATTAAAAGTAAAATGAACACAATAAAAATTATTACAGTAGATACTTTAGTATAAAACATTTAAATTATTTGATAATAAAATGATTGATTTTATTTCAAATTTAATAAATTCAAATAGAACATGTAGCAATCATTTTTGCGAAAATGTGATAAATGAAACAAATTTTAATAATATATTCAGCTGTAACTTGTCGAGGTAATGTTTATTTTAATAATAATTTTAAATATTTATACTTATCACTCGCAGACGAAATTATTTTAAATTATTAACAATTATTTTAAAATTTTCAGGATTTTGGATCAAAAAATTTATTTTGGAATGTTTTGATTTAAATTAGACTGTAGTAGTAGGTAAATCGTAACGAATGTTTTCTCAGTATGTTTTAATTACATTCAACATTCTTATTGGTATGCTTATACTTGAACAAGCTCTTACTTGTTCTAGTTCCAGTTCTAATAAGTAGAAAACTTTGAAGAACCGTATCTTGTTTAAAATTAGTCCTAGACCCTTATAAAGGTACTAACCTCTATATTAAATTTGTTGTACCACTGCGTACAATAATTTTTGCGAAAAAATAGGGAAAATAAACCAAAAATGGTGTGGGTGCCGAACTTTGAAAAATCCCTTCTCAGATACTATAAATACCAAAAATTCTACTAAATATCATTGTGGAGGTGAAGGAATTCGTATCAAAATTGATTACGGATGTGTTGCATATGCATCTGCCAGCACAACAACGTTAAAACCTTTGGATACGTTACATAACACCTCCCTAAGGATTATACTTGGAGCGTACAGAACAACTTCAATAAATAACATATAAGCTTAAATAGGTGAACTCTAGAGCTTTGTAGGTAGCTGTTAATCCTTAATTATACTTTTAGCATAACTCTTAATAAAATAATTTTAAAAAATAACATTTTAGACATATCCATGGCTAACGACTCTTTTAAGTTCAATCTCCTATATTCCCGCAGAATTTATCGTGCAATGAACCTACTTAATTGGAAGCAATTTCCACTCTTATATCAATACAAACATATATCTTCATCTTCAGGTTAGATTATAAAAATTCTAACAGTCAATTGCAGTCTATTACAATTCCAAAAAATGGCACCAACCCTAATCTTATCATACAACTCTTCAGAGATCTAATTAACTCCCATTTCAATTACACAGTATACTATACAGACGCACGCGTCTAAAACTGAAAATGGAGTCGGATTGGCAATAACTAACAGCACAGAGATTATCAAACATAGAATTCCAGTTACTGCAAACAGGAGAATTCTATGCAATTTACCAAGCTATACTACACGAAAATGCAAATAAGATAAACGAAATATTAATCGTGACGGATTCTATGTAATCACTACAAATAATCAGGAAATATACACGCAGCATCCATACAAATAAAGTAAGAACTGAATTGCATACTAAAGATACAAGCATCAAGTTTCTTTGGGTCACATGACATGTTGGAATAGCAGGTAATGAAACAGCAGACAAAAATGCTAAAGAAGCTATAAACCACAACAGCATCCCCATATCACCCCAATCTATAAGACTGGATCTAAAAAGCTATTTTATAAAGCACCTGTTCGAGAACAGGTATAATAAATGAAAATCGACACCATCAAAGTTTCAGAAGATAAAAATAAGATTGGACCATGGCAACCAACCGAGATATCCAGACGAAAGCAAATAATTATTTCCCGTTTACGACTTGGACATACCCAGTTTTCTCATGAACATCTGGTTAAGAAAAAAGAACGCCCAATTTTGTGATAAGTGCGATTCACTCATTACGGTAAACCATGTGGAAAAGTGCGAAAAATTAAATCGTCACAGAATTAAAAATCATTTACTAAATGATGTTAAGACATTTTAAATTTAAAAAACACTGTAGATAACCTAGTTTGGTTTTTAAAAGACTTAAATTTACCGAGCAAAGTGACAAGTGTAATTAACTATTACCGTTCCGTTAATAACCTTTATCAGGTTGAAGTGGGTTTTTTTTGTAAATAAAAAAAGGGAAAGGACAAAAGTTCTTTTTTTGTAAAGTATTGCCTTTACCTATACCTCCGTGAAGGCATAGGTATAGGCAATATCACGTGCGTTTCTGTTTTTTTTTCTTCGTTTTTTGAATATATTTTTGTTACTTTTAACTTAACAAGGCGGCATTTCGATAGACCCAAAAATTTACCCAACTGCACCCTAGTACATATAAACTAATTCATCCTTTCGTCAAAATGCACCACAAATGGTAGCGTTCATTGGCCATATGAAATAATAAAATCCTTTTAACGTAGTTCCTTTCTAAAATACATATTCAATAGCCTACATCCAACGTCATATGGTAAACATTTTTAATAGTATTCGAAGAAGTAGTAGTTTTTGGACTTCTGCTGCGAGGTTTATCTGTGCTATTATGGCTACGTCTAAATTCGGCAACTCAGTTTTTATGTATCATAAAATGGGGTGAAATTGATCCAAAGACTCTAAATTGATAATTTTATTGCGAATAATTCTAACATTTTAATTTTCCTTGAAATCTAAGAAGCTTAACAAAGGGTTGACAACGTCGCTTTAGTTAGTAAACACTAGCGTGAAACCGGTGGTTGTTTTTTAGTTGAAGTAAGTATATTGTTTATGCTGCTAAAAAAGCTTGTTTTAATTATGGCTATATTTTAATTTAGTATTTTTAGCTTCCTAACTTTCCGGTGCCTGAGAAAAACTATAAAAAAATGTGCGATTTTAACTAAGTATCTTAATAGTTACATGTTCTCCGCCAACACATGTAAACACGCTATTTTTCAGGGTATCATAATTTACGAAAATTTGATCAGGTCTATGGGGCGAATTTGATAACATTTTTCTGAAAAAATCTTAAATTTGCTTTCTTTTCAGAAAAAATGATTCGAAATTATATGAGAAAACTTGGTGCTCGTTCATATAAGGACTATGGCGAATAAGGGTGGACAATGCTTTCCACAGAAGAAAGTTCTCGAGGAAGGATGGTCCTTATGTCGCACTGCCGAAGAATATAAAATTCCCTATGGAACCCTTAATAACCGCTATAATGTTCGACATTTAAGAAAAAATGGTGGAGAGGCGAACGAAGTAAAAACCATTTTACATCGTGCTGATAAGCGGTGAGTGAGGATTTCCCCTTAAGATATAAAACAGCCAAAAGTGTTTTCGATGCCCACGGTCGATAAGTGCCTCTTTTCAAAAACAATTTACCTGGAACTGGCTGGGTATATTCATTACTGAGACGGCATAAAGGAGAAATTACTCAAAAAGTGGCGACCAATATTAAAAGACCTAGAGGTAATATTAAAAAAAAACTTTAGTTGCCTATTTCGAGAATATGCGTAGAAAATTAGAAAATATTCCAAATTATAACATATTATTTAATTACGACCAGACCAATGTACAAAATAACTCCGAAAATAAGAAAATGATCTTTCAACGCGGCACCAAATATCCCGAATGGGTTTTTAATTTTACTAAAGCAGCAACGACTATAATGATGTGTGCTTCGGCTTCAGGGCTGCTGTTACCATCATATATAATTTATAAAGCAAAAAAAATGTGATTACAATGGACTGAAAATGGTCCAAAAGGATCACCTTGCTATAGTGACAGATACTGCTCTGTAGGTTCTCGATATCATCGCACTCATAATTAATCGATGAAAAGATTCGCAGACATTTACGTTTTGACTTTTTTACCACATGCAAAACGACTTGAAAGGCGAAAAATCATCATAGGAGACAACTTTTCCTCACATTTTACCGATGTGGTGATATCTTTATACGAATAAAGCAATGTAGGCTTTATATGTTTGGTCAAAAACTTAACACATTTGACCTAATCAGTTGATGTCGGTTGTTTTCGTCCCTTCCAGATGGCTTGGAGGGAAACCAAAGTGAGGAGAGCTCAGACTTGTAGTGTCTGCGATCTATCACAAAATATTTTAAAGACAAGCGATTGACTACCGACTTTTACAACTAGACTGGACCCTAGATTCTAAAATACGTAGATTTCTGAAAACATTTATAAATACAAAATGTAATTTAGGCATCTAATTAAGCATCTAATACTAATAGTTGTAAAGTAATAATAATTTTCTTAACTAACTAATTTGCTTTCGATGATGTAGATGCATGGCACTGCCTATCACTCACAAATTGTTTGTAAGATGTTTGTAATACTGACATAATGCTCCGTCACCGCAGATTAACTGTTATACAAGAAATAGTCTCTCGAGGACAATCGGTAACATTCGCCAAACGTCGCGCGGGTACAATGTCTCAGAAGCCTATAATATTTAGATGAGGACCTAAATAATTCTAAATTCTTTTGCGATCGACTCCAGAAGCTGTCGTGATCGACCGGTCGATCGCGATCGACTGTTTGGGCACCGCTGAAAGTGGTTGGAAAAACTGTCACCCCACATTAACCACAATAGATAATAAAGATTTTCCAAACTTGTTAAAAGCCTCCCTTCAACACATGGACAAAAAAAAACAAAAACAGAGCTATAAAACGAATTATTTTTTCGTTTCTTTCTTTGCAACAACATGAATTTACCCTTTCTCCCCCGAGAAAGTTTTAAATAAGTTACCTAGAGAAAATGAAGAAATACAGGGCCAAATCGATAACCTTTTGATACATTATCTAAAGAAGAAAACATTTAGCTGCACCATACAGGCGAAATATTAATCGAACCAAACTAAATGTCGAGCCAGGAAAAAGTGTTCTAGCTCAGCAGCCTGATAAAACTGAAAGCCACAGTGAAGAAGAGGAAGAAGGCCACCAAGTGATAACGAAACAGAAAGTGAAACGTCTAACTTGGATGAGTCTGACAATAATGATAGGGTTGAATAGTTTGCCCATAACAAGGATGACATCAAAGAAGGAATTTTTCTGTTAGTAACGGTATTGGAAGGAAGAAGGAAGAATGCCAATGAAAAGTACCTAGACGATGTAGGATATAAATCTATGGATAAAGTAAAGAAGGCCTTCAAACTGGTCGAACTTGATAAATTTGTGGTTGAAGTGAGTAATATTATTGCCACTTTTCGCTATCCAGAATTCCTTAATTTAACAGAAACAACTTGTATGTTTATAAAACGGGTTGATGTAATTGAGATGAAGAATGTCACTTTAAACTTAATATAATTTGTTCAAAGATGTTTAAAATGTTATATGTTTTTTGGTATTGTACATTGCAGTGCTAGCCTAACTTTGTAATTCGTTATTTTAAGCATATTAAAGTTTACTTTTCATGACCTGTTTCAAACGATTAAAACTTTTAGAAAATATTAGTTTTGAATGAATATGGCCATTTGGTTAAGGTTTTTGTTTTTTTTTTAAAGCATTGATAACTTTTGTTTGTGAAACCTAATTTAGGGCAGATTAGCATATTTTTGTTTTTTGTGTGAATAAAATATATCTATAAAAGCAAATTGTGGTTTAAATTGCAATGATCAATTTTGCCCCAGTATACATTTTTCATTCTTCTCAATGACTAGATGGCCTTTTATTTTCACCTTTTGTTTCATACCAAATTCTCTCATTTTCATTAATTCAAATTTTTAATTTGAAAATTTTTGGTACATTTTAATTCAAATTTATTAAATATACCCAAATCGCAAAGAATGGAGGAGTTTAAGGGAGGCCTATGTCTAGTAGTGGATGTGATAAATGAAAGCTGGATGATTCGTTTTTCAGAATGCTTACATATTTTGAAAAATATTTATAAGATGGGGTGAACATGATCGGCCGGCATTACATATTACGCTATTTTCATTCGCTTAAAAGAGGTGATCAATTTTGTCCCATTCAGGGTATGAAATTGTTCATCCAGTCGTTTGCATTTTTAGTCAAAATCTTCAAAATCTTTAGTCAAAAAAAATATTTTTTACTGAGAAATATTATGTAATATAGATCTTGTTGAATTTTAGTAAAAAGTATGTAGTGAATTTTACAATTTACTATAATAAATTTAAATGGATAATTTTGGAGTGATTAATTTCACCCCATTTTACGGTATTGAGAATTAAAAATCGGAGATCTAATTTTTATTTGAATTCGGTTAGTGGTAAGACTTTGAAATGAAACTACCTTGTCACTATTCTCAATTAAGATTTTCCATTGTTTATGCCACTTAGATTGAATAACGAAATGTTTACAACGGTTACTTAGGTATTAAAATTCAGTTTTTTTTATTTCATTACGATAGTATTATCCTTCTGCATTTTTGAAATTTTTAGCTTCCATTTCCAAATCTGCAAAGATCAAAAACAGACCTAACAATTATTCTAATTAACAATAATTTTCTCCTTTCATTATCAGACTACAAATAAAGTCTCTATTCACTGTTTTCAACTCAAGAATGTTTTGCTGAACTTAAATCAGCTTGTACGACAACGAAAAGGAGCAAGTTATTAGCCATGAGCAGTCGAACAAAAGAACATCAAAGTCATCTGAAATGTCGTTCTGATTTTTACTATGTGAAATGTCGACAAAATAGGAAGGGAAATATTTATGAGGGAACGTGACTATTGTGTAGAAATCCCTGCCTTCCTTTTGCTTCCATTTTTGCCTCGATATTTGTATTTAAGGCAGTGCAATCTCGGTGAATAAACTGCTCGTCGTAAGTTAGGAATATTGTTAGACAGTGTTTAAATAAAAGAAAAATAATTTTTGAGTGTAATAAAAGTTAAACATCAGTGCCTTTTGTTAATCCCAAAAATATACTAAAAACTTTAATAGAAGAAATGAAATTGTTAAACTTAACAAAATATATACCCAAGATATATATATATATATATATATATATATATATATATATATATATATATATATATATCTACGGCATTAAGTGAACTCCGCCCATGTTAAAATTCAGGTTCAATTGAGCTCCGTGGTCAAGTGGATACCGATATACGGAGCTCACTTGACAATTCCGTAATATTGGTTCAGTCGATTCATCAACATGTAGAGTTTAATAATTTATAAAAAATTTTTGGAGCCCCTAAATACCCCTGTATCATAAATGTATATCGTTTAGTTCACGTGTATATATTATAGGGGTCGTTCAGATCTTTTTCATTGTATATTTGAACCATACGTTTATCGGTTTAAGTAAGCTCTGAGAGTTTGGCAACTGTGCGATTATACCGTATATTTTCAACATATACCCTGAACGGTTTATATGGGCTCCTTATTTTTATCTACTATTTGTAGACAGTGTAATGTCATATGCATTACACTGTGTAACAGAGGATATCTTATTACCTGGTATAACTACGTACTAAAAGGTAACTGGTTCTTTAAAAAACAGGTATATAGATACAAAAGGATTTCGGCTTATTATTTAATGGAATGTTCGCTTGCATAGAAAATTTTATTTTTTCTGCATTTTTAGAAATGTTGTTTTTTTATTTAATATAATTTTATTAGTTCAATGCCGAATTCGATGTTTTTTTTTATTACAGAAATTTCGTAATGTATATTGTTTACGTGAGTATGTCTTTGTACGTTTTATGTAAGCACCCGATTAATAAAAACTACTTTTATTTCATCTACTCTTCTGCGATATCTTGTATAAAGCTTTTTTTATTATTTTAGTTCTGGTCTTATTTGTATACTCATATGATATCTCGATAGAAGGTTATCTCAAAATAAATATGGTTAAATGCTGCAATAGATATTTTTGTGTTTAAATGGGTAGTAGTGTGCACAAAAAAAAGAATGGTTAATTTGTCTATCAAGGTATATTCGGCAGCAGAAGCATATAGTGCAAGCGTCTATGTTTTAAAGGCGGAAGGACGTACGCCTCATTTTTAGCTGACAAGCTTGCGAAGAATATTATTTCTGGTCCTCAATTTACCTTTTAGTTTTAAACAATGATCTGTGACTGATCTTGTGGGATACAAACTATTTTCAAGAAATTTATAGGAAGTCTACAGTTCAACAATTTCATGACATTATTGGATGTTCAGTTTGTGAAAGCGTCTATGTTAGGGAAATTGAGGAGCGCACATGAGTTTTTCAGGGGTTTTGGCTGAAAATTGATTCATAGTTTATTTTTATTGTGCAATAATAGGTGTATCGTCTTTATAATATTAGTCCTATTATCTACCGGTATGAGTTGATCGTTTGGGTAAATGTTATACAGTGTAGGTGCTTTTATGCTACCCCAAGCAAGACCGTTTTTCATCTGCTATTCTTAACATTGAGTGATACAAAAAATATTCTCTTGTGTAGGCATACGCAAATAATATAAGTGAGTTTTTTATCTAAGGGGATATCATATAGTTTTTCGAGAAATATTTGGTAATTTAAGGTGTTGTAAGCGGCATTTAGATTGAAAAATACCACCCCTGATACCTGATATTTTTCGTACCCGTCTTTGATTGTATATGTAAGATTTAGCATTTGTAATCTACATGATCTTCCCTATCTATAGCCACTTTTGTTTACAGATTTCGTAATAGTGCTCAGATCCTCAATGTAGGTAGTTGTATTATTTTTCATTAAATATGTAGATGGTGGATCCAAGCTGAACATCGTTGAAAGGTTCTCTGAAAGCTGACTGGTGTTGTCCTTTCTTACTTTGAGTTATTATTTGGTTTTTTTCCGACAGAGATAGCATGTCTATATCTATAATGTGGTTTTCAGCGATAAGCTTTATACCAAATACCCTACGTTAGGCCCTATATGTGTTTCCTGCACTAGAAATGAGTCAGATTCGTATTTAGCGCATATGTCTGATAAGTTTAAGTAAAGTAAAGTTTCTTGATCTCTAGATATACCCTTAACAGTTATATACATATGTTATTAGAATAGTTGGTCCTAAAAAGGACCAATTTGACAAAATCATATTAAAGGGGTGACTGACGAATGAGCCGATTAATTATTTAATCATTACCCTGGGTATGCCCGATTGTTCTGATCTTCTTAGTACTTAAATTTTCGTAAAGGCTCGTTCTTTGAACCCCGTAAGTAATGCCTAATATTTTACTTTTTATTGAAAATTTAAATTTTACATGCCGTGTATTACTTTTTGACGATATTTCGAATCAGATTTGTATAGTAATAATTTAAGGTATTAACGAGCCTGTTTGTGGTAAATAAATAGGTTTGTGATATCGTTCGTAACTCATATATAGATAATAAAAAAATAAACAGTTAAAATAGGTGTAAAAAATTTCAACTTCATACATGGCGCCATTGTTCAGGTGATGATGGGTTTATCACAGATATCAAAGGTTACATTTTAATTCAAGGTTCTATTTGCGTATTTTCAATATTAAAAGAGTAGGAAAAGACATGTTTATGCTTTTATTTATTTTTTAAATCTATTCTATTTTCTTTCTAGAGTTCCGTCTTCTTTGAACGACCTGTGGTCTTTTTTCAATTGGGCACTTGTCTAAGGCTATGACAAATACTTTGTCCTCTGCTATTCTACATTAATATAACTGATTCATTTTCTCTTTCTTGCAGCTATTTTATTGTTTATCCTGTCAATCCTGTGTATCTTTTTCTTCTTCTTCTTCTTCTTTTTATATAGACATTACTCTGTCTATTTTTCAATGTGTCTCCAGTAAGTTGCCGTTCCATGGTTTTCGTGGTCTTCTTGCTGATCGTCTTCCTATTGGGTAACCGTCTCTTGCCATGTCTACTACTCCATTTGTTGTCATTCGGCTTATATGATCGTTCCATTCTACTCTTCTATTTCTTAACCAGTTCTTAATGTTCTTCACCTTGTATCTACATCGTATATCTGTACTTCTAGCTCTGTCCCATAGTGTCCTCTTACCATCAATTTTTCTAAGTGTTTTTATCTCTGTTGTTTCTAACATCCTTTTTGTCCTCTCTGTGTCAGGTCTTTATTTTATTTCTTCATATTGTTTCATTTAAGCAGCCTGCGGCTCTGTTTGCTCTATTCAGTGGATCTTCCACTTAAGTTTCGAGATTTCCGTAGCTAGATAATGTGATACCTAGATATTTAAACTCCATCACTTGTTCTATTATCTGACCTTCCAGCTCCAATTAACATATTAGTAAACTTGCTGTTGAAACCATGCATTTTGTCTCTTTTAAAGAAATTAACATGTTAAATTTTCTGGCGGTTATATGAAATTGGTGTAGCATACGTTGTAAATCATCTTCACTTTGAAGGAATAGTATTGCGTCGTCTGCATAGCAGATTATTTTAATTTGTTTTTCTCCCATTTGGTATCCTCTTTTATTTCTTACTTTTTTATTATTTCATCCATAATCCGGTTGAACAATAAAGGACTCAGGAAATCTCCCTGTCTTATCCCATTACCAGCTTCAATAGGGTCGGTTAGTTCTTCTTCTACTTTTACTTTTATTGTGTTGTTTTGGTATATATTTTCGATTGTTTTGATTATTCAATGAAATTGACATTAATTTGATAGTTTTCATTTTATTAGTACTGATGGTATATAACTAGCATCTGTTGGTACTATATATCAATTTGAACATGTATAAGTAAGAGCACTCTCTTGTTAGTAATTTCAGTGTAAATTATGACGAAACCAGAAGTAACCCATAATATTATCCCACACCTGAAAGGTCTGCCTCGCGGTATCTGGGAGACGCAATAATTCGCTTTTGATAGATAAAAACAAAAACCCACTAAGACGAACACAACATAAATCAAAAAAATCCGTCAACCTGTCAATAGGGACATACAATATTAGATCAATGTCTACGGATGAAAAAGTACATGAATTGGAAGAAGAATTAACAAACATAAAATGAGATATCATAGGCCTATCAGAAACTCGACGAAAAGAAGAAACCCGAATACAGCCTATGTCATACTTAAAATAAGAAGAACATCAATTAAAATTATCCAGGTATATGCCCCCATGACAGCTTATGATGACGAAGATATCGAACTATTTTATGAAGATATATCAAAGGCTATGGAAGAACATAAAAATCGTCTTATACTACTAATTCGAGATTTCAATGCCAAACTGGGTAGAAAACTAAACAAGGAAGAAACTAAAACAGGAGATTTCGGGTATGGTCAGAGAAATGATAGAGGTGCTACTTTGATGAACTACCTAGAAGAAAAGCATCTATATGCTTTGCAATGAACTCCTTTTACAAAAAGAAGCCCCAACGAAAGTGGACATGGATCAGCCCTAATGGATCCACAAAAAATGAGATCGACTACATACTGTCCACGGAACGATATATCATTAAAGTTGTAACAGTTCTTAACAGATTCACAACAGGTAGCGATCACTGGATGGTCAGAGCAAAAATTAGTGTTGACGGTAACTACGAAATGAAAAAAAAATAATTAAAACCTGGGATCTAGTAGATAGAAACAAACTAGGGCAATATAAAGAGATATACAAAGACCTATTAAAAGAACAACTTACTTAAAAATTAGACAGTGATGACAAAGATATAGATGAAATAGACAACATACTTACAGCAACGATGATTACATCAGGAAAAGAAATAGCAAAAAAGGATCTAAAAAAGAACAACTATATATCAACAGAAACAAGGAAGCTTATGGATAAAAAAAGGAAGCTATAGAATATGTAGAAATCAATAAAACAATAAGCAGAATGATAAGAGAAAATAAGAGAAAAGAACAAGAAATAAAAATAGAAAAAGTAATACAAAAATATGAAATGCTTAAGACCGAAATTAGGTAAGTGTGAAATAAACAAAATAAAAGATGAAAACGGACTAGAAACAAACATTAAAGATGACATTATAAATATTATCCACCATTTCTACTCAGAACTATATAAAACAAAAAAGGAACCACCAGAAACAATTAAAAACCAACTTAAAGCTAAAGTAAAAAATGTCAACTCAGCTACAGCCAGAAATAAGCAAATCAGAAATATAGAAAGCACTGAAAGAAATGAAAAACAACAAATCGCCTGGAAAAGATGGAATAACTGCAGATATGCTGAAATATGGTGGAAAAGTGGTAATTAACACTCTACATTCCCTTTTTAACAAGATATTAAAAGAAAAAAGAATCCCAATCAACTGGAAGGAATCCGTAACCATTATCCTACACAAGAAAGGGGATAAAGCAGATATAAAAAAACTACCGTCCCATAACACTCCTCAATGTAATGTATAAACTCCCAACAAAAATTTTAACCAATAGATTGACGACAAAATTCGATGGAAACCCAACAAGCTGGTTTTAGAAAGGGATTCAGCAAAAGTGACCATTTACTAAGTATGAAAATACTTATAGAACGAGCAAATGAATACCATATTCCTCTATATATAGCGTTCATACATTTCGAAAAGGCTTTCGACAGTGTCGAACATTGGGCAGTGAAAAGTTCTTTGATTAACAGCAGAATTTACAACAGATATACGGAACTAATAGCCAATATATATAAGGAAGCCAAAACAACAATTAAAGTATATGAATAAACAAAATCAATACAAATAAATAGAGGCGTGAGACAGGGTGACACAATATCACCGAAACTTTTTAATCAGGCTGTGGAAGATATTTTTAAAAGATTAGAATGGGAAGAGAAAGGTATAAAAATTTGTGGACAACACTTGAACCATCTAATATACGCTGATGACATCGCATTGATAACAGATAAATGAGAAGAATTATTTGAAATGATGAAAGAACTGGACGTAGAAGCTGGAAAGATAGGCCTTATTATGAATTACAGCAAGACCAAAATTATAACAAATACAGATGAAAACATCACAATGAGGTTCGGACAAGATGAAGTAGAACAAGTTCAGGATTATATATATCTGGGTCAAACTATAAAACGTAACAAAAAAAACCAAACAGCAGAGATAAAAAGACGAGTTAGACTGGCATGGGCGGCATTTGGCAAACTAAGCTACATTCTTAAAAACAAAAGATATCCACAGCATCTTAAGACTAAAGTATACAATCAATGCGTACTCCCTGTTCTAAATTATGGTTCTCAAATGTGGACATTTACAAAAACAAACATGGACATAACCATAAAAACCCAAAGAGCAATGGAAAGACAAATGTTGCACATAAGACTAATGGATAAAAAGAGAAACAAGTGGATAAGAGAGAAAACAAAAGTGAGGGATGTTAGACAAGAAGTTGCAAAAAGAAGACAAAAAGAAGACCAATGGAACAAAATTCTTATAAGTTGGAGACCGTGGGAATATAAACGAAGCAGAGGAAGGTCCCAAATGAGATGGGCAGATGATATCAAGAAGCACGTGGGCTCTAGGTGGATAACTATACCGACAGACAGAGAAGAATGGAAAAGGATTGGGAAGGCCTATGTCCAAAGATGGACCGAAAAAGGCTAATTAGATAGAGACAGATTCTCCCCGTGTGATCTTAGTATTTCCGTTGATTGAATAGTATAGGGTATCCAATATTTTAATTAATGGTATGTCAGAGTTTTATAAATTTTATATATATTTGCAAAATGAAGAAGAAAGTTAAGCACAGGCAGTTAAACAGCTGATCTGTCAATTTAGAAGTAAGAGCAAGTACCAACTTGCTGAAAAGCATACCATACACAAAAGGGATAATAAAATGTACTACACAAACTATAGCGATATGAGCTATATATAAGCTATATATCTATTAATTATTAGGATATACAATATTTTTTCTAATACACCTGAAACGATTGAGTGAATAATCAATTATTGACTATTAGGCAGTTAATTAGAAATGTTGGGAATACAAAAAAATCATTAAACTAGTTATTTATAGATTTTAAACAAACACTGATATAATCATAAGAATAAAACTATGAAATACCATGGCAGAACTAGGCTTACCTAATAAACTAATTAATAAAGTATCTTACTGTCGACTTATTTTCAAATGTACTGCAAAGAGCTTTAAAAAATGTGAACGAATTATTAACAGCTGTTTTGAAAACTAAATATTATGAGACGAATTGGGGATATTATATTACACAAACTAAACCGCTTGCCTACAAAAAATATTAGGAAAATATGATACGACGCGAAAGACTAATGACTTTACAGCTAATTGCCACATAAGTATCAATGTAACTATAGCTCGCAAAATGGGTTCAATTACATTGCAATTTTTAAATTTTTCGTGATAAAATGAAGTGACTGATTGTTGTTTTGAAAAGGTAAGTTGTTTTTTATTTTTGTATTCCTATCATCTGATATTGTAATATCAACAACATTTTTCATAATATATTCTGAAATGCGCTTTCTCTTACTGATAACGAACAAAAGTTTTATTACCTTCTCGTTAATATAATTATGTAGGAATTAAGAATTTTATCTTGTTCTTACTATAGTGCTAAAGCACAAATGTAGTCATAGTCTACCGTATTTTTTTCATAGTGGTCATAGTTTTTAATTGTAGTATAGCTTATGTGTTTATAATAACTAGTGCAGAGAAAATAATAAAAATTTTTACCCTGTGCTTTATGTTTATTATCCTTTATTGTATTGGAACATCTAGAAGTATAGCAATACATTTTAATTGTTGAACAAAAGAGAAAATAAAAACACTTTTTGTGGTGTGCCACTTAACCATACACAAAATTGTACACAAATAGTCAAATGGTAGTAAAAGTTTCCGATATAGGCCGCCAGACGGTAGAGGCACCGCCGCGCTCTATGTCTATACTATGATTTTCATACAGTTTTCGGATCAGATTTTTTCAAGACATCAAATTACATTTTCTTTTTGCCTTTCTTTATTTAGGCTATCCGCTACTGTTTTTTTTTTCAGCGTTTCTTCTTAATCTACATTAATGTTATTATATTTACAATTCTTTCTGGAACGAGCTATAATTTTTCTCAAATAACCATTTTGTGTGGTTTAGTCGCCTTAAGGTTTAGCATGCTTTGTCAGATGCTCTTTAAAGTCCCTTTTAATATTAATATCGTTTGAGAAATTTTTCCCAGATACTTATATTTCGTTTTGATTTTCAATCTTCTTTTAATGTTAGTTTAAATGGTCCAGTAGTGTGTTCGTACAGTTCAGTTATAAGCAAAATTAGGTGTTGTTGTACACCTAATTCTTTTAGTATCAGTCATAAGTGTATCCATTTGAGTCTGTCGAACGCTTTACGATAATCTATAAAACAAATCCATAGTGGGATATTGAATTCCCTAGACTTTTATACTTTTTTTTTGGACTATTATAATAATAGCTTTAAAATTAAATGTTTAGTGAAAATCTCTACGCGACTTTAATGCATTAAATATTTTAATTAAAAATCGACATATCTATTGAAATTAGGCAGTAAAAAAGTATGTTATTAAAGATTGATTTATAAATTATTGTAGTTTAAATTCAACTACGCTATAAAACAAACATTGCATGTCATAAACTGCAGTAATCCAAAAATTACAAAGATCTCCCTGTTGTTTGAGTTTTCTTTAATTATATTAATAGGGTAACAAGCATTATAATCCTACCGAAGGAGCTTCTACTTTCATAAACTGTTACACGATTACTCTATCCGATGTACGTACATTTATGAACTAAATGTTTTAGTGACAATGCCTTTTAATAAAAAATACTAATTAATAAAAATGGAAACTTAACTTTTCCACGTTTATAATAGACACTTTCTTATGTTTAAAAATATATTAAACAAGTAATATAAATTACCGCCTTGTTTATTAAAACTAAAAAGTAAAATAAAGTTATGTGTCGGTTAACAATTTATATTTAACTACATTAGCCAAATAATCCTGAAATTCCTCCATGACTAAATTGATGGATATTTAAATAAATTTCAAGTTCCAAAATGTACCAGCTGTAAAATTTGAAAATCTACTACTAATACAATTATTGGCAACATCTCAGGAGATTAGAAGTGTACGCAAAATGGTAAATACGGATCCCACAAATGATTTATCCTGTTGTGGAGTCCACTTAATCCTACATGTTGGTCGGAGTCTAAATAAAGCGCTACTTAGATAATACTATACACGGTGTATATTCTACTGGAGTTAGTATGATACCGTTTTAGAACGGAGCTCAGATTAACCGCTAGATGTATATATATATATATATATATATATATATATATATATATATATATATATATATATATAAATTAAACCAAATAATTTTGTGATACTAAACTATGAAATAATTTATTAAAAAAGAATAAAAAAAAAGATTATTAAAGTCAAACAATTTTATAATTAATCAAAATTAGATATTATATATGCTAATTCGTTTAATTAAAATTACAAATTCATTAAAATTCCTATACACATTATCAATAATTGTTTGGACTTGCATTCAAATAAAAGATCTCTTCTTTGTGTTTTCTTTTTTAAATTAAATCATGACAAAATTACTCTTTTAAAACATATTCTTTTAATTTTTTTATATCTGAATTAAAAATTGTATTTATTGTAAAACGAAATCACTGAATAAAACATAAAAAACACCAAATTAATTATGATCTAGTTATGATCGTGGTTGAAAGTTTTTGGTGATTATATGACAAACTAATCTTTTATTTTCAAGAATTCTCTACTGGCTCCTTTTCTTCTTACGACTGTGATCTGCCCACCTTTTGTTCGTGTAGTTATCGCCCATTATTAAAGATAAGCATTTTTCATAGCATATGGCTTAATACTAAGAAACTAAGCGTCGAGTACATTTTATACAAAAAACACATTTAACGATATTTTAATGAAGTAATTAATAGTGTTTTGAATTTTTAGGACTGTAACCGTTGAAGAAGCTCAAGCATATTGTGATAGTCAAGACGCCTCGTGTACATTCGTAGAAACATCGGCCAAGAAAAACTTTAGAGTGGAAGAAGTGTTTTACCAATTGTTTTTAGTAGCCCACTTACCGTTAGAGATGGCGCCCAATCACCACAAACGAGTAAGCGCTAGCTTCGGATCGCCCAGTCCCTTACCGCCACCTACGCCAGTTCATCAGAGTAAAAAATATCATTTATCTGTAAAAAGGAAACTTAGCGATGCGTTAGGGGTAGTTACGCCAAATGCGAGAAGACCCAGTATAAGGACGGATCTTATGATCATGAGAAATAAGACTTCCAGGCGAGGAGACAACTCCGGAGCTTCTAATAATAATTCTAAATGGTGGAAAAAAAGTGGTGATGTCTGTAGTTTACAGTAATATTTTCTACTTTGGATTAGTTATTTAGCTCCGTGTATATAGCTTGTTGTTAACGGTTATAAATAATTGTTGTTAAAGATGACGCTAGCAGAATCAAAATACATTGATGGACAAAAATCAGGATAATAATTCATACGAGTATTTACAAATTTAACGCTGGCAATGGTATAATGGATATTTGTTTCCGTATAGATTTCTGTTATTTGTTTATTTTATGTTTATTTATTTTAAATCTCTCGAATGTTTTACTAGTTAATTAAAAAATCAGTCCATCTTCAGTTAACCTAAAAATTTACGTTTAGCCCTTTATTTATTATATCATTTTCATGTTCAGACATGGAAAAATTTTAACAATACAAGATAAAGATTTTTAAAAGAATAGGGAATATAAAGAATAGGTTTTGCTGATAATATTTAAAAAAAGGAAATATACTATATTTTCTCTTAATAATATATTATAGTCCAGTCGTGAGAGAGTTGACCCCTAAAAATCATACGAACAAGCTAAATTTTACCAAGAATATTAATTTTGAGACCCCAAAAAGGTGCAAAAAATTTTACCGCCTGACTTTCCCCTAAAACGTATGAGAGTAAAAACGCAAAAAGTAGATTTACCAAGAATATGTACGCCGTAGAAAAAAACGTTTCAAATAAAAAATGTAGCTGAGATAATTTTTAACAAAAATGTTTATTAGCACTTTTTCTGTAGAAAAAACCGTTCTCTCAGAAACAAGGTCTGAAGCGACTGTCAAATTTGAATGTCAGTTACATGCGCGAAATCAATGTTCAATACGATTTGTATCAGCTCGACGGTGAAAATTTAATATCTTTTGATCCAAGTATCGTATCGACAAAAATCAAGTTGCGTTTTAATGATAGAGTGCTGCTTTCGTATGTAATTTTTGTATGTTACAGCAAATGAACTCAGGTTTTATATAGGTGTTAAATAAATAAAAATGGCGCGACTTTTGCCATTTTTTACGATTCTCGTGAGATCAATAAAATTAATCAGTTTTATTGACCAGTCGAAGTAAAAATTCTATTTTTTGAGATCAATCTTTAAAACCTACGACATGAAATTTTAATTTTGAGTTGTGACAACAAATATGAGGCATTTGAAATATGAATAAACACTCGAATCAAAAGATATCGAATTTTTACCGTGGAGTTGATACAAATTATATTTAAAAAATTGAATTCCCGCGCGTAACTGACATTTAAAATCAACGATAGCTTCAAGCCATGTTTCTGAGAATACGGTTCACTCTACAAAAAAAGTGCTAATAAACATTTTTGTTAAAAATTATCTTAGCTACATTTTTTATTCATCATTATTCTGACTTTACAACCCTGCGTGGGTCCTAGCCTCCTCAAGAATTTTTCTCCAGTCGGCCATATCCATCGCCTTTCTCCGCCAAGTACGTATTCCCATATTTCTCATGTTTTTATCGATGTTATCAAGGAACCTTGTTCTGGGTCTTCCTCTTCTTCTCTGACTTTCCTCAACATTTTTTATTTAAAACGTTTTTTTCTACGACGTATGGATTCTTGGTAAAACGATTTTTTTGCGTTTTTACCCCCCTACGAGGGGGGTTTTAGGGGGAAGCCAGGAGGTAAAAGTGGTAAACTTTTTTGCATCGTTTTGGGGTCCCAAAATTAATATTCTCGGCAAAATCCAGCTTGTTTGTATGATTTTTAGAGGTTTACTGGCATTTTCGTCTCTGACGACTGGAGTAATTAATATGTTGTTTTGTCGAATATTTTTTATACACTTTTGACCCTTGACGTGCATATACGTAAAAATTTGTAACAAATTAATGAAAATGGCATCTCAAAGTAATACCCAATAATTGTTTAAATCTTGAGAGAGTGCTTGAAAGCAATTACAAGAAATTTGTAGATAATCAAAATAAAACAAATAAAAGTTTGTTATTGAATATGAATATTTCAAATCAAATTGTCCGAAATTTTTGTTCAGAAATGTAAAAAATGATTTCAAAATTTGCTCTTATCTTAACATTATACAAACTATGTGCGGGTAAAATTCTCAAGAAATTCTTTAATAATCTTTTTCTCAATAAAGTTGAAAATATACAAAATATCATGTTAAGTGGACCAAGTGTAGCTCTTGTAGACGGTAAGTACATCTTTGAAAATCAATAATAATTGTAAGATCATTAAAAATTACTGTATATTTTTTAATATTTTGTCCAAGTTATCAGCAAGAAACATTATCAGAATTCTGGCAAGTTTGGGATTAAATTTACTGAGAGTGTCGATGTTTCTTGTTCCTGGCATTTGCCCATTTTCATTAGATTCTTAATATAATTACAATTTTCAATCACCATGTATCTTTTGTTATTAGTTTTTGGGTAGTATGCCTAAGTAGTAACTTATTATTATAGTACATTTTAAAATGATTAATAGTACAAATTTTATTGCACGTGAGATAAAACCAAATATAACATCATAAAACTGTGACGGAGATTTTCTAAAATAAAATTTTCAGCGTTGTTCTGAAAATGTTCGGGCTTAATCTAAAATTTTTAAACATACCAATTTATTTCAATTCTCGTCTTAAACTTTGTAGTCATTTTAATCAACAAATGATATAAGTACGTAATCTCTATAGGGACACAATATTTACAATTTCCAAAAAGGAGAGGGTCTATTTACGTCCTCAACTTTCTTAGAAAGGAATAAAATTTAGTTAAGGTTGTGTTTGTAAAGTCCTGTAATTATAACACGCAAAACTGGTAGTTCTATAATAAAAAGCGATATTAATAAGTGAATTTTTGCAGTAAAAATGTCACAAACGTCTAATTTTACTCTTGTGATAATAAAGTGTAATTTTACCGTGCTAATGAAAATTTTATTGTTAAATGCATGTGATGGTCGTGTACATAAATATTTTATAAGTACTGATTGAAATATATTTTCTAAGTGATATGACCGGAGTTGGAGAAGCAACTATTTATAGACTTAAAGCAATGAAAGAGTGGAAGTATTACAGAAACACCTAAAACGTCAACAGGGAGAAACTTCATTCATATAGACGATACTGTGAAACAAGAGAAGTCCATTCATTTTATTTACAAAAAAGATGTCTATTTTGGATAAAGTTTTAGTAGGCATTAATGAAAACGAATCTTTGCCAAATATTAAAAGAGATAAATTGTGAAAATCTTTATGTGAATTAGGATTCGTTTATGGGAATAAAAAAAGAAATTCTGCGTTCATAGAGAAAAAAAAATATTTGTTGAAGGGGGCCAAGGCAAAAATATTTTTTATTTAGATAAAACCTGGATAAATGAAGAGCATTTTGTAAAAAAAGTTTGGCAAGATAAACTGATTACAAATGCTCGTTAGACATTTATAGATTTGTTTACGGTCTAAAAATTTTTAAATTGTAAGGATAGCCCTCCAATTATTACTCATATTGAAGTAGGTAAAGGATTTTTTGATGGAGGCTTGCTAGATTTTATTTTAAATTTTACTAACAACTACCATGAAAAAATGACCGCTGATATGTTTGAGGAATATTTCATTCAAATAAAAGATTTATTACCAAGCAATTCTGTAATAGTCATGGACAATGCCAGTTACCATTCAAGATTAAAGTAACCGTTACATAACACTAAATGGAGAAAGCAAGAACTCTTGGATTGGCTAATAACCAAAGAAATAGTAGTGCCAGCAGCAAATTTACTCAAAAAAGAGCTATGCAGAAATTATTGACCAACATTTAAGAACTTTAGTGTAGATAATATTGCAAAAGAACATGACATTAATGTGATGCGATTACCACCTACTCACCACACTGTGAACTTAACCCCATAGAACTAATCTGGGCTCAAATGAAAGGATTGTCGGGAGAAATAATATATTTAAACTTCAAAAGATGTTCGTCAACTATTATCTGACTCCATATCAAAAATTTCATCTGACAAATGGCAAAAAGCTACAAGACGTGTCATAGCAGAGAAGGAAACATTTTATAAACTCGATGTTAATAGTCCTCTATTTATTTCTGTGGGAAATAAGAAACTGATGATAATGATGCCTCCTTGTCGGAGGAAGACAACTTATGTTATTTAGGTATGTAATTATAAATTTACATTACTAATTATAAGATGACGCTAGTACACGAAACATATTTATTACTAAATTGTAAGGAAATATCCTAAACCAATATTTAGTAGTTTTATAAAAATTGATGTAGGTACGTAATATTGGCATTTTAGTTTTTTATATTAAAGAAATTTTATGTTCTCTATCATTGTGGTGTTTAGTTATTGTTTAATCCCTTAGGGTTTGCTCATTTGCATTTTATGATGTATTGTATTTGAGGTTTGTCGGGGTGTCATATTAAATAGTGAAAATTAAAATAAGAAGGTATCAATTATTACGGTTTTTCTGCATTGAACAACCCTATATAAAATTTTGCTATAAAATTTGTTTACTTTACTCCGTGGCGTTACAACCCTTCGTGGGTTTTAGCCGACTTGATAACATGCCTCCACTGTTTTCTGTTATAAAATTTGTGCTATCAATCATTTTCAAACGTACTACATGTATTTTTATCTTCTTTAGTCTCTTCTTGTTTTCTTTATCTACTAAATACATTTACTTCATTTTTTAAACATTTTACATATATCCAAAAAGCGCACAATGAAAAACGAAAGAAAATAATCGAGCCAAAGACAAAAATAGTAAAAGAAGCAAAATATTTCAACCCAGATAAAAAAAATTAAATGTAATAAATAATAATTAAGCAATTAAAATCTCCTTGCAATCATTTTCCATCCTTGAGACATTTGAATGTATTTTTTAAAGATTTTGAGTATTAATCGTTCTAAATTTTGTTGAATTTAATATATAAAATTGGCAATAAAATGATTTACACTTCTGAGAGCTGAATAACGCGTAAAGTGTTGTAAATGTTTTATGTATATTTAAAATTTTTGGAAATTCACACTTATGTTTAGAGCGAGCTTTAGTGATAACTAAATGTTACTAAGTTGAATTACAAGTATGCCACGACAGACTAGCAGACCTAAAGCAGACAATACTCAAAATATAAAATTATAATCGTTTTAAATTATTGTTATTGTTAACAATCTTGTTTTAAAAATATGTTAACAATATTAATATAAGTGTGTTTTTCCATAAAAATCGTTAGCTAAAAACTAAACTCAAATTTTTACTGGTTCCATTTGGTATTTACTAGATTTTTCAGAATTATCTATTACCAAGTATAGCATTTTTCCAACGCAGGTCTCACCACACTTTTGTATATCTTTCCTTTTATTCCTTCCTCGATTTTTCGGTAACAATGTACCCCACTCATTCGCTTTCAGTTAAACTAACCAGATTGTATCCTATGGGCAATGTATTGATCTAGTGTTTTATTTTTTATTAAACTTTGATGAAAACCAATCGTCACTGGAAAACTTTCGGTCAAATTAACAATGGTCTTTAGTTTGGTATAAGCTTACTCATAAATATCCTTCACCAGCTTTTCGTACTTCTCAGGAACCCATTTTTCTTTGATATTCCCCATACCTTTTGTCTAAGTGCTGTATCGACCTATGTTTCTCAAGATCCATAAATACTACTGTAGTTTTCTTTTCTTCTTCTCTTCTTCTTCTCTTTCTATCAACTGTCTTGAAGCAAATAATGCATTCGTTTTCCTCCTTCCTGGCATAAACTCAAACTGTTTTTCTCGTATCGGTGTCTCCCTTCTTATCCTTCGCTCTACAGTTCTCTCTCAAATATTCATTGCGTACGACATTAACTTTATTCTTCTATAGTTTTGACAGTCCTCAACTTCCCCTTTGTCTTTATATACTAATACCATCACGTTTTTCCTCCATACATTGGGCATCGTTTTTCGTTTTTTCTTCCTTATATAACCCGATCATTACAATACAGGTATTCCTGTTGTGTTATTTGGGATAATGTGCCCTTTTCCGTCCATGGTAATGAAAACCTGTAACGAAATATATTTTAATGCACTAAGATACTTTATTTCGCAAACATTACGTTGTTTACATTTTACGACTAATATCGAGGCATATTTTATAAACACAAGTTTGCGATCTACAGTACTGTTGGAAAGTAACATACTACAATTAATTATTAATTATTGATTCTTATTCTAATCCAGCCCGCGTATAAATACTTTTACGTATACAAACAAATATGTGTGTTTTCAATGTCACTAATTCACTTTGTGTTCCACCCGGTTCAATGTAACTTCAATTATAAATCATTCGTATTTAAGGGTTAATGCTTAAGGGTTAAAAGGTTACTACATTGCATCAGGTCCTACTGCTTTACCATGACAACCTCATCTCTCGTCTTCCCCGGTATTACATTCTCATTTGGAATCCCGTCTCTCCTCTGGTCTTCTTCATTTAACAACTTTCTAAAGTGTTCATACCAACAAAAACTGGAGAGGCCAACATGTATCTTAAGCCCATAAAAGATGTTGCTGGTTGGAATATCAAGTATATAGGTACCGGACAAACCTCCATTATCGTCGCTGCTGATTAAAGCGTTATTGCATGGGGAGCTTCACCTTGTTATGGGGAACTCGGCTTGTGAGATATGCAGAAGACGAGTATTAAACCAAAAAAGTCAATAAACTGTACTGGTGCAAACGTAACAAGCCTTACCATGGGCATCTTTTTTACCCTTCCGTCGTATCAGAGGAAACCCCGAACAAAAACAAAAATTGGAAGCAATAAAAAAATATGCACCTTAGATATAAGAAACTATGAAACACTTAGGTAGTAAGTTATTCCATGTATTTATGTCACTAAAGATATTACCGTAAGAGCAATCGACAGCTTACACACTTACCTTTTTCTTTGAAGTGAAATAAAAGTATGAACGAAAAACCATCCAAGCGAGTGGCATTAGGGAATTTTTTCTAACTTTAGCTGATTTAGTAACGATAAAAATGTTGCGTTGTTTAAATTTCTTTTGTTTGGTCTAACTCACAAGAACCTGAATTGTGGTAATACTGTAGTTGGCTGCATAAATATTGTATGTAGGTACACTGAATGAAGCTTGAGATAACGCAGATTTTCTATATCAAAGGGAATCTACTGTATCTGTATCTATACTGTAAAGCTAATATCATTCCAGTGCAGCCTGAAATGACAACCTTTATGCTGACTTGTAATGAAAAACTAAAATAATTCTTTATTCCTTTGGTATCCATCCCACGTGTAGTGATAGTCCAGATGCACGTCGTTATCTACGTCAGATATCTAAGTTAACATAATTATTGAAGAAATGAAATCAAATATATCACATTTTGCGCAATAAAAACATTTTGAGCTTGTGTAGTATAAAGAAGTAAAATAGAATAAAAAAACTTTTTTCATTGCTTATTTACTTTATTTCAACTAGATATTGAAATGTTAATCAATCTTTTTTCTTCAGCTTTATTTGAGTTTCAATTTTCTGATGGATACAATACATTGTGCATATGACGGTTTTTTATAATTTGTGAACAATGTAAAAAAAAGTATGATGCTTAAAGGTTACACACTAGTACATGCTTTTGTTTCCAGATTTTAGAATTTATTATACTTTTTCATCCATCTTATAGTTTATTTTAAAAAAACTTTGTTCCATCATCGGTTTAAACCTATAAAAAATTTAGTTTAATTTTAATGCTCAAAGAGTCATAAGTTTCTTTACCACTATGCACTGTATAATATGTTACAGCTGCTACTGGAATCACTCTGTCACCGTTTATATTAATTATAATGGGTAGAATTTCCTGTAGTATGTGCTCTCGGCCATATCACGGTTTAATTACATTTTGTGTATGTCTAATAAAATTTAGTAATCAAAAAGCACCACATTCTTTATAGCCATCTCTACCAATATGTCGATTGTAATAGTTTTTGGCAATTCCCTAATTAATCTATATCATTAAAAATACAGTGGTATGGTGGCAGAGTTTTGAAGGTGGCTTGTTTCAAAAAATAAATATTGATATGAACTAAACTCTCATTAGGCGTACTAACTGCGCAATAATCTGCAAAATCTGTAAATATACATAATAAGTATATAGAAATTAGGTTTCCCTAAAAGGTATTTTATTTAAAGGAACAATGTATTTGTTAAGAATTTTAGTTTGATCATTTTAACACTCTTTTCGAGGTGATTTAAACAAAGATTTACATTATTTAAACGGTCGTTAACCTGGTAGCTACTAAATGGAACACACTTCAGATAAAACGCTAGATTAAGTGATATTATTAAAAATAAGAAAACTATTTATAAGAAAATTTGTATGTAAAATGTTCGACCAAGAATGAATCATTATAATACAGTTTGGTACATATTTTGTATCATAATAATTGTACTAAAAATAAAAATTTTAAAACACGTTTATTACCAATTATTTCCTTTACCTTTATCTCTCACGAGAATAGAATTTATAAGCGTCTTTCTGAAATTATTCTTTCAGTTTCATTATAATATCTGTCAAACAATACATCACTGTTTTCCGTCAATATCATCCATTCCTCCTCATTCCTTGAACCCTTTTTAGGACGTGTTATACTATAAATATTATTAGCTTGTTGTCTCCATTCGCTGCGATCCTTTGACATGTAAGGATTTTTACACCAGACTATTCATTTGGTCTGCCAAAAGATCTTCATTTCTTACTGTTACAGCTATATTATTACTTGTTTCTATTGATTTTCTTTTATTTTTAATTATTTTATTTTATCGAATTATATACTTATGTATTTAGCAATATACTGATGTGATGATGCAAGATAGCTGAAATAACCGATACCAAACAAGAAGTACTTTCATGTCTTTACAAATTTTCATTTATTTTTCTTTTCATAAATATATATGTTATTTTTTACAATATGCTTGATGAATAAATTTAAAATAGCATAAATACCAAAAACACATGCAAAAACAAATGCAAAAATATCTATGGAATACAGCTGATACCAATAGAGATTCAGAGCCTTTGAGCGTAAATGTGGAGCTCCTTGATGCCGTATCACATATTCGCACCAGAAAATTGCTTCGTCCATTGGTTTCATTGGTTGATCGTGAAATAGTTTTGATTGTTTCTTGGCATTTTTCGTATATCTAAAAATACGTAAAAATAAATTCATAAAAAAGAATGATACAGAGATATACCATAACGTTTAAGCAAATAAAAAAAAGATGTTGTCATTGGAAGGTTACCTTCTAATCTAGGTAATGTCAGTTTGATTGCCCTTTTTATTTGTATCATACTGATTAATTTAAAAAGATGTTTCTTCCTGCAGATAGAGGATGACTTCTGTATAACAATTGGGCCATCAGAAAGGAAGGAGAATGTTTATGTTCAGTCTAAAACTCGCTGGTTCTCTTTTGAATTGGGGATGTGCAGTATCATAAACAAATAATAAGCAGGGGAGCCAAAGAACCAACCAGATGTACAATAGAAATTGATGGCATCAGTATTGAATAAGTAATGGAAATTATATACCTGGAAATTACACTGTCTAGCTATGGAGACCTAAACAAAGAAGTGAAAGATCAAGTACAAAAAGCAAATAGACTGGCATAACGCCTTAATAACACTATGTGGTGAAACAGATACATTAACACTGAGATGAAGTTAAATATTTATAAAGCTAGTATAAGGTCAATAATGGCATATGCCTCATAAACAAGACCCGACACAGCCACAATGCAAAGGCTACTGGATACTGCAGGGATGAGAGTACTGAGAAGAATTACAGGAAATACGCTGAGTGATCCAAAAAGTAGTGAAGACATTAGAAGAAAATGTAACGTGTAAAATGTAACAGTGTATAAATGAATGGATAAAAAATAGAAAAAAAGAATGGAAAATCACAAAAGCAGAATGGAGGAGACCCGTGTCGTCAAAATAGCATTGCTATATGGCGTGCCCTCCAAGTATTAAACCTGGCAGGACCCTGGGCTACCTATCTCTCGACATACGCCCGTTAGTGAAACTTCTGCCCCTACGAGTCCGACACCAAAGAGTGAAGGTGCCACGGGGCGCGTACCAAAAACGTCCCGTGGGTCCCCCCGTGGGGGTACCCCGTGGGGTTGCCACAACACGTCTACTACACGCGACCCGCGGGGGCTCCACCTTCCCCGTAGTACCTGTGTTGTGAGTACCTTACCTACCCGTTACTCCCACACCACGGGCGGGTAGGTTCGGTAGGCGGAGGAATTTCCACCTCACACGTAGACAGGTCGCCGCCGAGGATCTCTCCTCTACCACTCTTGGATCTCCTGGTGGGTACGTGCCGGGGCACCCACACCACGCCTGACCGAGGTCAGGAGAGGTATATACGGACCCAGCTCGTTCAACCTCACCAGGTTCTTTTGGAATGGAAGTAGAGTGGTCCCACGAGAGTCTCGTCTCGGATACTAGGAATGTAGACCGGTGACCGTGTCGCCGAAGCGACCGTGTGCGTTTCTACCAACCCGACACCTCAAACGACGGCTCTCCACCTCCCTATTCCTACCCATTAGTCGCCTCTTACGACAGGCAGGGCTTTCTGACCCCGGCCGTATTCTTATCTCCGCGAGCCGGACGGAGAGGTCAAAATAGCAAGAGATAACTCACCAATCGGCAGAAGAAGTATCGGACGACCGCGCAAAAGATGGAGTGACAACCTTCCACAGAGGTATTAATCCGCCAATGAACAAGCAGATGTGCTTATAAAAAGGAAGAAGAAGAAGAAATAATAAGCTAAAGGACTATATGAAGCTCTATTTAAAACAAGTAAACTCAAACAGATAAATTAAACACATTCAAATATAATTACACATGACTATCTACAAATTTAAATATTATGTGATACGACAACCAATATTTCTTTATGGCTGAGAATAAGTTTACAAAAGGTATTACTTATACAAGCAACAATAACAAAAAGATTAAGTATGCCGCGACAAAACTATACAATAGACTAACCATCATAGGAAGAACAAAAAAAAAGAATTTGAGGATCCGACAACTGATAAATCCGCCTAAAGTATTACGTTAAATTGATAAAAAGCAAAATATCTATCGATATAGAAGGCTAGGACGACAAGTCACACTGTTTGTCCGGTAGGGTAACTACGCCACCTAGGAAAGAAATCTGAACTAGCAGCATCTGACACTTAAAAACGATACGGTTGATTTATTGCTAATTCATTCTACAAATTGATAATTCAAATATCCTTACTCGGAAATTTCACTATTTCATCAGTGATTCATTTTTTCCCAAAATTGCTAAAACTATAGGTTACTGTGTTATATGTTAAGTTGCGTGAAATTGAGTTTTGTTTCAAAAAGACGAACACAAATAATAATACGTTTTAGGCAGTAAGATTAAAGCAATAATACAGATGTGATATAGAAAGATTGGCTATTTTTGTAGTACTAAAGCTACTTACTTAGGATTATTTAGTATTTCTGTCAGAGATTCCTCAAACGCTTTTTCTTCGAGATTAACTTTAAGCCAAACCCTTTTTTTACGACGGAATTTATGTTTCTTTCCTGATCCCAGAAAATTGGAACTCCCAGTATGGGTATACCATAATGAATAGCTTCTAGTGTGCCTAGTAATCCACCGTGTGATATAAAAACCTTCGTATTGTTGTGTGCTAAAAAATATTAAATAGTTTAATAGTGAACACAAAATTATTTAAATTACACGCCATGTCCAAACTAAGAGGACACCATGACCCAAAATAGGCATTTGGAAGAATCTTACTTGGGAGGCCAAACTCTCATAGGAATAAGAGAAAAGGTAAGTATAATGACATAAAAAATTGTATACTAACCTAGTATGTCACTCTGAGGAAGCCAGCTAATAATTTTTACATTTGCAGGTCTCTCTGCTAAATCTTCTTCGTATTTCCATAAAACCTTTTGTGGTATTTTTGAAAATGCATTCAAAACTGCGTTACGTGCTTTTACACTAAAGTTAGAACTTTTAATATTAGATCCCATTGAAAAAAATACCACCCCTTCTGTTGAATTGTCCATAAACTCTTGAAGATCTTTGGGTAGCGGTTTCGGTGGTAAAACATGATAACCTCCGATTTCCTTAATGTTCGGTTGTAGAGGAACTGGGTCGTCTAAACTGGGGTTTGTAACAACAAGCATTAAACTGGCATTGTAAATTATAGAAGATAATGGTGGGGAACCAGGAAAGGCATCTTTTAAAATGGCATCCTGCGACGGAAGATATCTATATTATGAAAAAAATATGTATATTAGAATTGGTATCTGCGATTAAAAATCTGTCATAAATTAAATATTTAAAAAATTTCCTCACTAAATGTTTGTCACATAAAATATTTAATATTTGCTATTATTATATATACGTCAGTCATTATAAGAAAATCATTCCTTGTTAATACATATTTTTTCATAAACTCTTTAATATTTTACAAAAAGGAAGACAGATTTTTGGGCTTTTACCGATTTCGTTTAGTATAAACTGTAATAAAATTTCGTAAAGAAAAAAAAAAGAATTTTCTTGATTCGAGAATATCATTTTAATGGTTTCGATACAGAAAAAAATACAATACAAAATTGAATACAATTTTTTTTTATTTTGGACTGTAAATGTTAATATTTGCTCCCAAGAGGAGTAAATAAAAAAATCATCATCATCATCATCATTAATGGCGCTACAACTCTTCGTGAGTCTTTGCCGCGTTTACTATTGCCTTCCATGTTTGTGGGTCCTGTGCCAGTAATTCCCATTGTCGCACTCCCATTTTCTCTAGATCTTCTTTGACTGCATCTTTCCACCTTTTTCTAGGCCGCCCTACAGACCATCTTCCCTCTGGCCTTTCCCAGACCACATTGTTTATGAGGCGATTGTCGTTACTGGGTATCACATGCCCTGCCCATCTGAGTTTATTGGCCTTTATATATCTGACTAGATTTTCTTTTCCGAATAGAGACTCTAGCTCGTTATTGTATCTGCCCCTCTATTCGTTTGTCACGCTGTTTCTGCAATGGCTATATATCATTCGAAGAATTTTACGTTCCCACACCAGCAATTTATTTATTTCCCTTTTTGTTAGCGTCCATGTTTCGCTTCCATACGCTACTGCTGGTCGTATTATGGTCTTATATATCCGGATTTTTATACCTCGTGAAAGAAGTTTTGACTTCATTAGATGTTGCATTGCAAAGGAAGATCTGTTTCCTGCCATTATTCTCGTTTCAACTTCTCGCTCTAATTTGTTGTCATTTGTGATTGTTGCTCCTAGATATTTAAATTCTTTAACCACTTCAAAGTTGTGATCATTTATAGTAATGTTTTGCCTTATTCGCCGTCGTTCTTGTTTTGAGACGACCATGTATTTTGTTTTGTTTTTATTTATTTTTAGACCGATGTTTAATGCAGCTCCTTCAAAGCTCGAGAAAATATCCTTAATTTCTAATGTTGATTGTGCTACTACGTCTACGTCATCGGCAAAGGCGAGTATGATTTTTGCTCCCCGAGCAGTTATGTCTGGTTTGATTTTTGGTTATATTTTTTGCATGACATATTTTAAGGCCAGGTTAAACAACAATGGGGACAACGGATCTCCCTATCTCAGTCCAGAATTTACGCAGAAAGCATTTGATATTTCTCCCCCTATTCTAACTTGTGCAAAAGAGTTACTTACACACATTTGTGTTACCGCAGCTAGTTTCTTGGGTACGCCGAGCTCCATCATTGCCTTCCATAATGTTGCACGATTAATTGAATCATAAGCCTGTTTGAAGTCTATAAAAATCTGATGCACGTCGTGTTTATATTCCCAATACTTTTCAAGCATTTGTCTTATTGTAAATATTTGATCAATAGTCGATCTGCCAGGCCTGAAACCACACTGGTAGTCACCAACTATTTCTTCGGCGTATGATACTAGTCTTTTTTATAATATCGAAGCCAATATTTTATATGTAGTGTTGATTATTGAGATTCCTCTGTGATTCATGCATGCTTTCATTTTTCCTTTCTTGTGTATTGGTACAATAATACTACCACACCATTCTTTCGGCATTATTTCTTGTTGCCAGGCCATTTCTATTAATTGATGGATTTTACTACTTATGAGTTCATGACCGCCTGTTTTAATTAGCTCGGCATCAATATTATCCAGACCAGGGGATTTATCGTTTTTAAGCGTTTTTATGGCATGCGTAATTTCTTCCATGCTTGGTGGGGGAAATAAAAAAATATTTTACTTTATTGTGTACTAATGATATAATTGATTAGGAACACGATACCAAATAAATAATTTCAGAATGTAAGTAGATTAGATTCCACTGTTTGTTTACGCGCATTGACTAAAAAAAGTTTTTGTTTTTGTGAAGTGGTTTTCCAGTAAAAATTATAATATTCAACGTTATTTTGGCATAAAAAGCATGATAAATAAAAAAATGAATAATTCAAAAAATTTTACAAAACGTAATTAATTAGTGATAAACATAAAATTAATTTTTGTGATATAGTTCATACCCGTCACTATTAATAGCCCAAATAAACTTACTGTTGCATACTGCTTTCATTAAGGTAAGAAGAATAATAATCGAATGCCTGCAACTATAGACTTATTGCCTTACTACCGGTCCTATCCAAAATTATTGATAGACTTATAAAAGCCCGACTTATGTCCTTTTTTATTGAAAACAACATATCACAAAATCATTCTTCTGGTCGAAAGTATAATAATAATTGAAGGTAAAAAGTAAATATTCAAAGATATTATTTTATCAGGAAACTTGTCAGGAGTCGACAAATAAAATTCATACATAAAACACAAACAATATATTCAACAACACAATGATATAGGCGCCTGAATGTACACTCAAGTAATAATATAATATACCATCAAGCGAAAAGAGTCTAATGCTATATAAAAATATTCAACTAAAGTTGATTAAAGAAAGTCTCTCTTTGCTGTTTAATGGGCATATCTCGAGATACTGGGTATAGTAAATAAAAAAAAGAATAACAAATAACACAAAGTTAAAGTTTAATTCAAAGAATACGGCAAGATTACAGAAATAAAAATTTAACCAACCCGCACTGGTTAAGTAAATTATCTGTTCGCACTGTTGTTTAATGATTAACGGAGAATTAAATGTTCGTGATTATTATTTATTACAATTTCTTAGTAGCTGATGGAAAGTTCGTAAGAATATATTGAATGTTCTTTAAATTGAATGCAAAAATCAGTAGTTACTCTTAACTACAGGTGAAGACATGGATAAACGTAGATTCGCCCAGATAATTGAAGATACTATGATTACTTACAGTAAATCTTGATGACTGCTACACTGCACTGAAGCTATATACTATACTTGTATCAAGCACTGAAGTTATTTGAATTAAAAAGTACTTTATACCAATATTTAATCTAATATGATATTAGATTAAAAGAACTCAAATATATTAGTGTATACACACTTAGAAAGAAAATGCACAGAGACGGTAAGGTAACGAGCGTCTTTCTTCTAAGATCGCCTAACTAGAAGTGGTATTCCTTTCTTGAAATTTCACAAGCTTCCCCAAAAATAAGTGGCATATCCCCCACTTAAAAATGATAGCTCAGCCAGTGTTTCAAATTCAGAAATCCGGAATCAGGAAAAAAAGAACGCGGTTTCATTGTAGAAAAAGTTGCCCTTGTTAAAGACGTAAACATAAGTCTAATAACTTGGTTTGATAATGAGCCAGTAAATATGTTATCAACTTACGTTGGTAGTGAACCTAGAACCACAAAACGTAGGTACTTTAGAAAAGAAAAAACTTACAAAGAGATTCCATGCCCTCAAGCTGTTGAAGTTTTTAACCAGCTGATGTGAGGTGTTTACTTATTAGACTCGGACTTAAAATGGGTTCGTATAATGCATGGGAAACCACATATGGATTTTCAAAAAATTTTCCAGTTTGTAGTTATTGCATATGAAATCATATCGGTTTACAAAAAATCTTTTATATATAGGGCTAAATAGTTATTTTAAATTGACTAATGCCTTTTATATGCTTTAATAAAAATTACAATACATAAAAATATTTTTTATTTTATGTTTGCAATAATTCATGCAGTACAGGGTTAAAAATAAAGATCTCACCTGTAATGCACGACCAGTTCAGCAAGTATATTTTTGAAAGTATTATCCAGTCTTTGCCAAAAATTCATTTCTGAGCCATAAGATGTCAACACATTCGCCACGTATGATGATGGCGTGGGATTGGCGAACATAAAATTATTAAAAGGAGTGACTGGTCCAGGAGCTAAAATTATTAGCGGGCATTTAAATTTGTGTGCGAAAATAACCATAGCATCATTGACGAAATGATGCATTATCACCAAATCAAATGTTTCATTTGATTTCATTAGATCTTGAACATGTTTGTTTTTAAGTGTAGCTGTGGTCACGACTCTACGGTAGTCTACCATTCGCAAGAACTGCCAGATATAAGGCATTTTGGGGAAATCAAATATTTCGGCAATGAACTCTAAAACAAGATTTAAAAAAAATGAAAATATTTTCATGAAATGTTAACTAATTTTGAAATATAGCACTTAAATTTTCGATCTATTAATAATGTAACCAAAGTTTGCCAGTTTTTTTAAATTAAATATCAGGAAAACGGACTCCAGCTTTTCGTATTGCATTGTGTCTGTCATAATTGCTGGTTACTCCAGTTACACTCTATGATATCTGCCCATTATGTTACGATTATTTTCTATTCATATATTTTCATGTTTGGCTTGATTACTCTTTTTACACCCCGGTTTTAATCATTTTTGCTGCATTCAGTTTTTATTCGATCTTTTTGGGAAATGGTACCCCCTTTTTTTAACAAGTAATATTCGTCATGAAAGCCGTCTAAAAGACACATTTTCGCCAAGATATTAATTTTTCCTCTTTTCTAAGTAATCTTCTTCATCAAGACCTACGATTTGTTAATTATTTAGAGGATACTTTCTTGGGATACAGATGCAGCTATCTTTTCTATCTACATGAGATCCACCAGGTTTATCTTGAGGGAGAACTCGCACAAATATATTTAGGTCCAATTTTTTTATCCAATTATATAGAAACGTCCTCATTGCCTGCTTCATAACTTACTTCATACAGCTCTAATTTCTACTGATTTGAGAAAGATAATTTCATAAGAATTCCAAATAAAACGCATTTATTTTTTCGCATCATTAACAACCTGTAATTAATAAAAAAATCTTACTTACCACTTACAGGTTTTTCAATTTCTTTAACGGACACATCCCTAAAATTTTTAATTTTCTCTTTCTGTGGATGACTATTAATACTGACCACTTCATGACCGCGATCCGCGAGTGCTTTTAATAACCTAAATTCCAAAGTAAAATGACTATGTGATGTCATAGGACATACACCTAAAATTCTGTAACTTCCCGTTAAAACAAATAAACTTTGCACAAAAACAAATGATCTCAACAATAGCTTCATGGTTTCACCTGGTTTGTCTGAATAGTGAAATAATAACTGAAGTGTATATAAAATTGATACTTAATCAACATTTGACTTTATAATTCTTGAATAATTATATTGTCTACCAAGTCTTTTCAGTGTACGAATGCAAATGAAGCTTGTAATTATCAACTTTATCACTTTACTTGGAAATTAGATATTTTTAATAGGGTTCATTTCCACTGAAGATAAAAATAATGTATGTACATATATTAAAATAACATTAAGAGATATGTAATTATTTACAGAATATGCCACCCGATGGTCAACTGACAAAATCATTGATAGTAATGAGTTAATCCAAGAGGCAAAAAAGATATCGTTAATATCACATTACAAGAGCCAAAAACTGTGTAAATATAACTGAACTTATTAATTACGTGCTTTGGAAAATATTGTGCCATCGGTTACTATAATAGCATTTTGAAAGGGAATATATTTCTCATTCAATAAGTATTATCAATTGGTAATTTATTTTTAAAATTCTTCAAAGATATTGATGTGAGCGAAATTTTATCCTCCAAATGCCTAGCGAAATTGACCAACAGATAGATATGTCTTGGGAATCATTAAAAAAAAGATGCGTTTCTTATTTAAATATCTGGGCAATAGAGATTGGACTTGCAACTCTAAATGAAGTGTACATTGATATAATAGAAAATATAAACTCGAAGAAAGCTCCTGGATTTGATCTCATCACTCAACAAGTGTTAAAGCAACTTCCAAGGAAAGCTATAATAAAATGAAAACATTTTATAAATACTTCCTTAATTGAGGTACGTACGAAGATAAAAGATGCCCGAAATCATATTGATACCAAAACGGGGAAAACCTCTACAAGATGCTTCTTCGTACAGGTCCATTACCTATCATGTCGAAATTATATGAAAAATTATTCTTAGAGATAAACCAACTATTGAGGAAAAAAATCTAATTTATAATCATCAGTTTGGGTTTAGAGAAAGCCACTCAACGATATATCAGATGCATAAGATAACAAATATACTAAAAAAAGCTCCCGATGAAGGAAAAGTCTGTTCTGCTATTTTTCTTGATGTAGCACAAGATTTTGATTAAGTGTGGTGTGATGAATTATAATCACAAAATGAAATACCACTTACCAAAATAATATTCTCAACTACTATAGAATCATATTTATATCTCCGACTGATGCTTTTGGGTTAAACATAAGGAACCATAAACTGAATTAAGAAAAGTTAAACTTGAAGTTCCACAAGCAAGTGTCCCCGGACCACTATATATGCTCTATACCAACGATATCGCAACAGAACTTTGCACAATAATTGCGACACCTTCAGATAACACGTGCATTTTAGCAATCGGAAAAAACAAGAAAAAGCAGCAACCATACTACAAACTAAATATCCTATGCAAATACAGCTGAGTATGACTAGATTCAAACCTACGCCTTTAAGCGCATATTAAGAAAATAAATGAGGAATTAGGAATTAAATTCAGAAAGATGATTTAGACGTCAAAATAATGGTTTTTAGAGAAACCGTCGTTTTGGCGACGTGTCGGCAGGGTCACACTTGTCATTGTCATTTTTTTGGGAAAACGCTTTTTCCTTTTAAATTAACAAACTTATGACTGAATCAAGGATTAAAGTTAATTCTTATTGTCAAATGAGATTTATTGACATGGGATTAGAAAAAGGGTCCTCCTGTAAGTTTAGCACAGGTAAAACTGAATTACTTAAACAATTCTTGGTACTTCTTGGTACGAAACAGTACATTTGCTAACAAATTATTACAGAAAACCTTACCTTAAGCTTAATAAAAGTCATTTATATTTTAGTGGTGTCGTTAAGTTTCGAGAAGTATCTACCATAAACAAATAGGATAGTCACAAATCAACACAGCTGCTGCTACCTGGTTTAGAAACAACTTTATAATGACATGCAGATAAGAAATTATACAATAATTTGGTGGTGACTACTAGTAATAATTGGTTCACCTCAACGGAATATTTATTTCCTTAAAATATAAAAATATTTTCAAATAAAAACTTTTTTATAATGATCTATTTGATCATGGTAATCTCCCTTTTTTTTTAGAAACAAATGTAATTAAACCTCCTTCAAGAAATCCCAAGACCTTTGTAGGTCGTTACCAAAATGGCTAACAATACGGCGTTTTCCCTTTCCACTTGGGGATTTTAATCCTGTCGGTAAACCGTCTAGGAAAGCTTGTAGTTAGTTTTTCACATTTAAATCCTGCCAAATTTTTGTCACAGTATGTACTTCATTCAATTATGTTTTCTTCCATCTCTACGAGATTCTGCTATTGGTTTCAGATACTTTCTGTGCCATAAAATGATTTCTTATTTTTCAATAAGGGTACTATTCCTTTTTATCTTTAAATGAATAAAATTCATTTCACGTAAAGTACATAACAAAACACGTCTTAATATTTTTGGAATATTTTCATTAGATCAAAGAAAAGAAGCATTTTTTTATGTTTGGTAATTACTTTTTGAAATAAAATTTATGTACTGCACCATGAATGGCATGTACTCGAACAATGGCGTTGTTTTCAGTTACACCGCCTTAATCTGCGACGAAATTGTTCATCTAAGATATTATTTACCGTTAGAGAAAGATATAAACTACAACATTGAAGATAACTTCCAAGTTGAATCATACACTGTGACAACGTTACATTTTCCCTAGAACCCAATCTTTGCTAATACATTTGAACAATTTAAAAATAGATCAGTCAAATTATTGAAATGTATTTCATATAAAATGAAATCTCTTTTATCCGAACGTATATTCTTTAAACATTTAGAAAAAGAAGGTTTTTGTCATTTTTTAAAAGATTAAACAAATTTTGCAATAATCCACTAATTTGTCTATAAAACAATTTTCTGCTTTTATCTGAACAAAAATATTTTTTTCTAAAGAGTAAACGTCCAATTTTACTGGCCTATAAAATACGATTAAAACATGAGTCACTCTCTACAATTGTGGTACTTCACTTTAGTTATGGTTTTTTTAGATGTTTGTGGGGAATTGATATCTAGATATCTAGATCTCCTATTTGACAGTTTAATTGCGTGTTTCGTTTTTATATAGAGTTGGTTTTCATACAGTTGGAAGTCTTTGGACATTTTTAAGTATTTAAAATTTTTGATGTTTTTAATTACTATTGCTTCCCCGGTTACTCGTTATGTCCTACTTTCAATGTTAGCTACATCTTTATTACTTTATATTCTGTTCTTATAATATGTTAGTGCTAGATATTAATTTTTTTTCATCTTTCGATGGCATTTCGATGTTCTTCTAGTCTTACCTGTATTCTTCGATTGGTATGTCCAATATACGATTTCTCACAGTAACCACAAGGGATCTTATATACTCATTAAACTACCAACGTAATATTTATTTTTTCAGATAGTAATATTGGTGAAATTTTTTTGTCGATTAAATAGTGTCTATTTTATTTTATCTTATAACTCTACTGATTTTATCTGTCGTGCCCTTAATATATCATATTTTATCTGTCGTATTTAATTTTTGTTAAAAAATTTTAATTTTAAATTGAACATTTTGTATATTAATGTATTGTTTGTTTTTCCTACCTTTTCTTATCTTGCGTGTTAACATAATTGAGTAACAGGTCCCATAAAACTTAATTAACCACAAATTATCCAAACTTTATTCAGACGCCGGTTATTAAGACTTGTTATTCACTTCTATAATTCCTAATAAAAAATTGATTGGTTTCGCTTCTACAGACTTTATTACCGCCATAATAATAATTTGTTTGTCGTGAATATTTCCAACCAAAGCCAACTGTTGATCATAACCCCGACGGAAAATATTTCCTCAAGCGTGTTTCCACAAGGCAAAGAAAATTTGATAGCGTAATAAAATACAAATATCTCAATTCCTAACGAAATTTAAGTCGATATAAATTTAAACAAGAAAACAAGCTAATATAAAGATACTAATAACAAAAAAGTATTTTCGGCACTCTTAAAATATAACGACGAATTTATTCAAGGTTAAATTTTTGGAAGCACTTTTTTACTGCTGCTTAACTTATATTTGATGTTTTTCCTAACAAAGAAGAACTAACAAAGAGTGGGAGTTTATTTTTGACTATGTGTTCTTAGTCAATCATGTTTGAATTCGATACTCGCCTAACTTCTCTTCTTGTTTACTCTTATCTTTTTGGCGTCTGGCATCACTGCCACCGTAGGATAACGTAGGATGGTATGACCAGATGCTGTCAATTGATATTTAGCTATTAGATTGCAAGCTATGAACATAACGTTTTGTTGTAACCTATTTTTAAGAAGTTATTATTCTTTTAACCTTCTTAGAGTGTAGTTAAAGTTCCAGATACGAAGAAACACGGAAATAATCTTATCCTTGTCGTGTACCTTACACCCTATAACCTACCAACCCTTATAAATTTACTTTTACTTCACACCTTTTGAAGGAGCGTTCTAAATTTCCTTTTCCTTTCGTTTTGTAATACATAAATTGTATAAAATAATATTTTGTAATTAAAATTAAATAAAAAATAATTTTATCTTACTTAAGTCTGTACCTACTATTTTGTCAATATTTTCTTTCTTTCTTTCTTACCGACTATTTACGTTTTCTAGTGTTTCGTGTAGAATTTATTCGAACTGATCTTTCTTTGCTCCCTTACTATCATCGGGGTGGGCATATACTCCTCTTCCTTTTATTTTCATATCTACACTAATTATTCTTTCATTTGTGGTTATCCAATCTTTGACATTTTAACAAGAAGTTCAAAGATAAAGACGTCCCAGAATGTGATGGAGAGATAAAATCCAAGCAGATCTCCGGAAAATGAACATTTCATTTGATCCTGGGTTGATGGAAGACCAAACAAATTGGAAAAAAGTTGTACAGTCAGCCAAGACCCACCCAGGGTTGTAGCGCTACGTGATGATGAATTCTTGACATATTTTATATATTTTTTTCTTATTGCTACAGAGACTCCTCTTTTTGTCCATTGGTTTTTATTTAATCTACTATAGCAATGAACAGATTCATCTATTATTTCATTTCCTGTCTTTCACATCTAATTTTGATGCCTTGGCTCATCAAAGTTTTTATTGAAAATTAAAACAAACTGCAGAAATTAATTATTCAATTATTCTAAAAAACGATAAATTGAATAAAACTTTGGAAAAAATTAATATAGTTGATAATTTTACTTGATATGCAAAATAGTTCACTTTTACCATTCCGTCCCATATACACGGTAAAACGGGATTTTCTTTTCTAATAGTTTTTATTGAATAGAGTCACAAGAATAGCATGGATTAAAACTATAAGTAGTAAGAAATAACTTTTATTAATATTACCCCTAACATAATTTCTAATTGACATATAATTCACAGATTAGCAGGTAAAGAGGGGACACCAGACGAATTACTGAAATATTGTGGAGCAGCAATGGCATAACAATTAACAGCATTAATTAATAAAATTATAAAACACAATAAAATACCGAAAGAATGAAGAACGAGCGTACTAATTCTAGTATTCAAAAAAGGAGATAAAAACAGTCAGAAAACTACAGAGTATAAATATTGTTAAATACTATGCTGAAATTTACTAAAATTTTACAAGTGCTAATAAATCAGAGGATAAGTTTAGCAGATGAACAACAAATACCTGGGAATTACAATGTCTCGCTATGGAGACCTGAACAAAGAAGTGAGAGATCAAGAATAACTCTATATTTCGAAACAAACACATTAACACTGATATGAAATCAAAAATTTATAAAGCCAGTGTAAGACCAATAATGAAATGTGGCTCAGAAACAAAACCTAACACAGCCAGAACGTAAAGGCTACTGGAGACTGTAGAAATGAGAGTACTGAGAAGAATTATAGGAAATACGCTGAGAGATCGAAAGAGAAGTAAAGATATTAGAAGAAAATGTAACGTACAGTGTATAAATGGAGGAGACTCGTGTCGTCAAAATTGTAAGAGATAAATCACCAATCGGCAGAAGAAGTATCGGACGACCGCGCAAAAGATGGAGTGACAAGCTTCCATAAAGGTATTAATCCGCCAATAACCAAGCAAAATTTCTTATAAAGAGGAAAAAGAAGATTCACAGATTAAAATTGATTCATCATTCTCGCTATCTACGTCTACACAAGAATTATGACCCAACTGTAGCACGATGAGCATGCTGCCCATTCTTCATGGGAAGTTGAATAAAAGTCTTGACAGTATAAATACTGGGCATCATCTTCAGTGTCACTGGAATCAGTCTATTTTCTTGTCTTTCAGACCTTTACTTAACAACACCCTCTTCTTTTTAACCGCTTTATTTGCTTTGCTTCCTTGGTTCTTGAAGCTAACTTTTCTTTTCAGTCTGGCATAAATATGGCATCCACGAACACTGAGGAAGAATAGGTAGGTGTCCACTATTAGATTCTGCTTTTTTAGAGTTTGTTCCGATGAGTTCAGAACTCATCTTAGCTTACTCAGCTTACTTAGGTACGCAGTTAAGAAATTGCCTACAAAGTCTTCTTTCTATAGTCCGATAAGCTTATTACCCTGGATGTTCAGGATATTTGAGACTCCTGCTAAATAGAATAAGCGAAACTGCACCATTCGAGAACATCAGTTTGGTTTCCGTCAAAAATATTCAACAATTCAACAGTGTTATAGAATAGTAAATAAAATCAAGAAAAGTTTAGAAGAAAAGACTATGTGTGCTTCAGTATTTCTCGATATTCAGTAGGTTTTTGATAAAGTCTGGCACAACGTACATATACATAATATATAGTATCCTAACCTTATCCTAAAGTCCTATATTAACGAACGTTCGTTCCAAGTACGTCACACAGTCGTCACAGTGGAGACTTTAGCCGATGATACAGTCGTTTTAGTTTCAAATAAAGATTCAGACGTAGCATCTGAAAAGCTGCAAAATTAGTTGCATACATTAGAGAATTGGTTAAAAAAATGAAAAATTAAAGTCAATAACGAAAAATCAGTTTAAATTACATTTACAACAAGTGAACGCACTTGTACACAAGTTAGTCTAAAAAATGCTCACATTCCTGCTAGAGACGTTGTGAACAATCTTCGGTTTCATTGGGACCGAAAGCTCACCTAGAAACAACGCATTAACTCCAAAAAACTTAGCTCAATATAAAATTAAAACAAATAAATTGGTTACTTGGCAGAAAGTCACAACTGTCATTGGAGAACAAAATACTGCTTTATTAAGTCATACTAAAATCAATATGGAGCAAGTACAAAAATTCTTCCATCTTCCAATTACCTTCCAATTAAAAATATTGCGTATGATAGCTAACGCCCCTTGGTATGTGAGCAATGCAACCATCAACAATGACCTAGGAGCATCAACCGTAAAAGATGTCATATCACTTCACGCCAACAAGCCAAAATTCTTAATTGAACGCACTACAGCCAAATTATTAGTGAATTATATCAGCCACCAATGGAGGAACGAAGACTGAAGAGGACTTGGTTAGAAGACTTGGTTACATAGGTGAAAATGGAGAACTGTCGCTGGACGGTACTCAAATCCAGTCAATATTTTCATCACATTTACCAATTACTCAATGTACTGTTTATGAGTAGATTCTAAATATGCATTAAAAAAATAATTAAGAAGATAATTAAATGAAAAGAAAGCTAACTTAAATTTTAAATAGTCTATAATAACCTCATTAATAGAAAATTGACAAAGATTTTGTTATACAGCGCGTTCAAAAAATACGTGCAAATATGTATAAAACATTAATTATTTAACTAATATCGAATTCAACGTGTAAATTAGAAAATTTGATTTCTGCGTTAAGATTTCCATAAGCAGATTTCCATCGTAAATTTAAGAACCTATTTTTTCGCCTAAAAAATAAAAGGTAATATTTTTAAACTCAAACCGCAATGAATAATAATGTGAGCACGTAGGCCGAAGAAAACTACGTTTAAAAACTTTTTAACCTAAACTTAAAATCATTACTTGGTGAGTACTTTGGAATTTATACACGTTTCCAGGACATTTCATTAATATGCAGATGCCCCAACTTTGAAGTATAAATTCTAATTTGGAGTCGAAGCTCGACAACTGACATTGGGTCTTATTGATGGGGAATTTCATTTATTTCCATTGAGAGGGCAAAATAGGACGATAAACAAGAAATCACTTAAACTTATACAGGTAGTATTAAACGTTTGATGTTGATTAGTACATTTTTAGTAGTAGTAGTACTAGTAGTAATAGTAGTAGTAATAGGAATAGTAGCATTTTGTAATAATTCGGTTGCGAAATTATTTTACATAGTTCCTGTAGTTAAATTGGTCATTTTTTTTAGTTCGCTCAAAAAAATATTACAATTGGACTAAAAATCAAAATATACACCCCACCTTTGGGCAACTGTGAGCCTGTATGGGGCACATATATTTGTATGGGGACAAACTTGACGTTCAAACAAACATATATATATATATATATATATATATATATATATATATATATATATATATATATATATATACATACTTATAATTCATATTTTGATTACAAATTAAAAAGCTTCGCCGTATACCGTTCCAGCCCGGCCACTGGAAAACAAAAATATAAGCTAAAAATCCCAACACCTTGGACACCGAATGGACAAGAACTCAGCAGCGAAAACGGACAATGAATATAGGATCAATAATATAGAAAATAATAATATAGGAAATATCAAGAAACTTTTACAGAATTAAAACAATGAAAACTGGGCATACAGGTAGGGGAAGACAGGCAGGAATGGATTGGTGAGGCAGATGAGATTTGTAATTTTTCACGCTTGTATTATGGTGCCATTTACGCTGTTTGGTAGTAATCTACGCTCCAATGTAGTTCTGTAACTGGAGCTCACCATTGCTCACTGTCAAGCAAAGGTAGTATTTATAACGTATCTACTTGTGGATTTCAGTTGTGCTTTACATCCTATTCTGTACAACAACCAAGCATTCGTCACACATATATCAACAATATAGCCAAAAATTGCAAGGAACCATTGTTTAACTTTGTGTGGAGACTTGTAAGATCCCAATAATGCATTAGCCATAACTACGCCTCTCATATGTTTATTGTACTGTTTTACAATGGAAGGGAATGCAACATCTATTTTTGTTTTTGAAATTTTACTGTACCTTTTTACTGCATCTACTGATTCTATTCCTAACAATAAAACTTGATTGTCAACTCATTTTACGACTACTTGTTTCTAATGGACATCCACCAACTCTGTTACTTTATAATGTTCCCAAGCTATATAGACCCATTTTTTCCTTTAATTATATAAAAAGTGGTAAGCCTGCAAAATAATTGTCGAAAAAATCTGTTGACTTACTAAGAATGTGTATTGAAGTTTTGTGTTTGTAGCTTGACATGGATAAAAAAATCGGTTGCCTGTAAAGTCGGTTTTACGGGCGAAGATTTTACGTGACAACGTCTTTTTCTCGGTAGAATATTTATTGATATGAATATGTATTATTAAATTGCACAATAGGAACAAGGAATTGAATGAAAATAAGAATTGCACAAATTTTAACTGTAGAAATATATTTTGTTTACTAAAACATTGTACATGTAAACTTAAACTTAACTAATTTCTATTTGAGTGATTTTGTTGAGGATAGGACGATGATAGGAGAAATAGCATCGCACCAGCGGACCGATCATGTTTGAGTGGGAGAGAGACGCAAGGCATTCGCCGGTCCGGCGGGCCTCTCTCTCGTTCGGTGACTCATCGTAACAGACGTGAGCGGGCGTTACACTTTTTCATGAGTGACTCCGAACCACAACCTAATTTAAGACGTTGTCACGTCAAAAATTTATAACACCATTTATGTGGCTTGCTTTTCATATACTGACGTAAATTTCCAGCGTGTGTTCCTTTGTAAGCTACCATAGTTTTATCAATGGAGTATTCATTTTTAGTTTGTAACCTTTTAAAATTTTCTCTAACTTTTTCTAAAAGCGGACGTATTTTGAAAAACCTATCTGTTGTAGTTTGTGTTATATGTTTATTCTTACTGAACTGAATAAATCTTCTCAGAAGTTTAAAAGGTTTAATTGACATCAGGCTTGTTCGATACATGTTACACTGGCCCAATAATCTTCATAGGAAAGAAGTAGTATACAAATATGTAGTAGTTTCATTAACTTTATTTGAGCTTCACTTTATTTGAGTAGTATACAAATATGTCTGCTCAATGATGTAGTCTAAAATATCTAGAGAGAACAGTTTGGTAAAATACTCCAATGGAGGAAATAGTTCCTCATTTATTTCAGGAGCAAACTGTCAGACAAAATGGCAGACGAGAAAAAGACAATGGCCCTCAACTCACAGAAAACCTAATATTATTCAGGTCTAAGCTCCAACAAGTGACAAGTCAGACGAAGAAATCGAAATATTTTATAACAACACAGATGAAATAATGCTACTGACAAAAAGAGGTGAGATAACGACGATCATGGGTGACTTTAACGCTAAAATTGCTCTTGGTACTAAAGGAGACTACATAGGTACCAGGAATAATAGAGGAGATAGACTTGTACAATTCTGCGTAGAAAATAATCTGTTAATAGCCAATACCTTCTTCAAACAACATCCTAGAAGGCTATACACATGGAAATCACCTGCAGACAGAAAAGACAGAATTGTTAAAAATTAAATTGACTTCATTTTGCTCAATAACACTTTTAAGAGTGTATACAATCTACGAAAACATACCCTGGAACTGATATACATATCGATCACAAATGGATTTTAGATTAAAATGATTTCTCAAAGTCAAAAAGAAAACAGTGACAAGAAAAATAGACATCACACAACTGAAGAACCCTGAACAGAAAAAAGAAATAAGTATCAAACTTGAGGAAGAAATAAAAACGATCGAAAACTTGGTACAGACAGACATTGAAGTAACATGGACTTCTCTAAAAACAAAGATACGAGAAGAAGACATCGGGTTCATAAAACACAACAAAAAACAAGAATTGATAACGCAAGAGATCATGGACCTCATGGACGTAAGACGAAAACATAAAACAAGCCCAATAGAAAAAAATGCAGGGAGAAGAAAGAAAACTGGATGTCAACAAAATGTCTAGAAATCGAACAACTTTAGAGAAAATACGACACCTTTAATATTTATAAAAAAGTAAAAGAAATGGCAGGTAGACGCAAAAAGAGAAAAACAACAATATTAAAAAATAATAACGAAATAATTATGAGTACAAAAGACAAACTAGAGAGATGAAAAGAATACATACAAACTCTTTTTGACGACAATAGACCTTGTTCTCCACCATATATGATAATCGAATAAGTCAAAAACGCCCAGAAATAACCAAAGAAGAAGTGATCCACGCAGTAAAATCTCAGAAAGATGGAAAAGCCACCGGTCCAGACAATATCAATGTCGAAATACTAAAAACTAATTGCAGATATCGAAAGTAAAAGCGTAGACTTAATAACAGCACTGTTCAATAAGATATATTACCTTATCCGTGGTCCAGTATTGTTTGTCTGTTAAAATAAATGTCTTGACGGACCCCTAGACGAGAAGCGAGTGTCCTTGTATTTTCCTTCGACGTGTTCTTCTATTAATTATTCGTCTATTTCGTTTTAGGGATATCGCTGTGCATTTGTCTGAGAGAAATAATCTGTACTTATCTGTCTATACTTTTTTAAGGAATATATTATAACCTTTCGAGACTGGCTGAATGACGAAAGTCAATGCCACAAAAAAAAAAAAAAAATAAGATATATGACACAGGTGACCAATAGACTGGCTAAAATCAACATTCGTAGCATTACCAAAAAAATCGAATTCCTCACAATGCGATGATTATCGAATATTAAGCTTGATGTCTCATGTCCTTAAAACTTTTCTCAGAATTATCCATACACGAATTTACAAGAAGTGCGAGTTTCAGATGAGCGACACTCAATTCGGATTTCGAAACGGATTGGGAAAACGAGAGGTTCTTTTTGCTTTAAATGTATTAACGCAACGATGCAGAGACATGAATGTAGATGTATATACATGTTTTATTGACTATCGAAAAGCATTTGACTACTTTAACCATCAAAAGATAATCTAAATTCTGAGAACATCAGGAGTTGACGAACAAGACTTGCGAATTATCTCAGAACTATACTGGCACCAAACGGCAACAATTGAAATAGAGCACACAACATCCGAAGATATACAAATCCGACGAGAAGTGAGACAGGGTTGCGTCTTATCACCGCTAATGTTTAATTTGTATTCGGAGTCTTTATTCAGAGAAGCATTAGGCGAGGTCCAAGGCGGAATTAAGATTAACGGAATCAGCATAGACAACATCATATATGCTGATGATACCGTCTTAATAGCAAGCAACGCACAAGAACTAGAAAATATAATAAATGCGGTAGTTCACGACAGCGAAATGTTCGGTTTACATCTAAATGGTTCCAAAACTAAAACTTTAGTATTTTCAAAGACACCAATAAACGTACATGTGTGTGCCAAGGGTCAAATAATAGAACATGTAAATTCCATAAAATATTTGGGAGCAAATATCAATAGTCAGTGTAATCCAAAAGCAAGGAAAGCATTCATCAACAGGAAAGCATTTCTTACAAGATCAGACCTTAGTCTGCAGCTTAGAATCCGAATGATCAGATGTTACGTTTTTTCTATCTTACTGTATGGCTGTGAAAGTTGAACAATGGACTCAAATAGAAAAAAGAATAGATGCCTTTGAGATGACAGACGAAGGTTGAAAATTCCATGGGTACAAAGAGTTACTAATGTTAAGGTACTTCGTCGCATGTGTAAACAAAAAGAATTACTAAGAATAATCAAAGAGAGGAAAATACAATACTTGGGTCATGTGTTAAGAGGCGTAAAATACGAATTACTTCAAGTTATACTGGAAGGAAAGTACAAAGGAAGGGCAAAAGATCAGTAGGAAGACGCCAGAACTCGTGGCTGAAAGACCTGAGGAGATGGTTCGACCGCTCATCCCCAGAAATCTTGCGCAGCAGTTTCCAAAACTACAATTGCCATTTGGATCGCGAACCTTCGAAAGGAGACGGCGCCATGAGAAGAAGATCCAAGAGGCGTCAAGAGACCAAGAAGACGTCCAAATTTAAGATGGGTCTATGACATAAGAAAATAAGCCGGTACTACATGTCACAGAAAAGCGAATATTAGACAATCGTGGGCAGAAATGAAGAAAAGAAGAGGGATGATGATATATAACGATTCACTATAATGAGTCAATGTAATCTACATTATTTATGATAGAACTTAATCAGAAGGTAGCTCGTCTAGGGCTACAGTAGACAAGAACGCTGAAATATACTATACATGACAATCTCTCAAGTTGTCTCATATAAACCTAACAATATATCTTTCTAAACTAGAACAATAAAAAAAGATTTTAGTTGGTTTAACCGCTAAAAACATTAACTAATTTAGCTAATTTTGTCGTAGTGATCCAACGAGGAGGAATTCATCGATAGGGTAATAATACACCATTCGTTACGTTTCAATCCGGAAAAATGGCTATTGAAAAATGTCATAAAGAGGAGAACATGACAATAATATTTCTCGCATGAAGTAAAAGGATTGTGCGTAAACAATATTACACGCGGGGGGGCCTGAGGGATCTCAAGACGCCAATCAATGATCTGCGCATTTGTGCGTTTGCGCGTCGCACCTGTTTTATATTAGCGCCCATTCGTTTGGCGCTCACTGTTCACTGTGTGTACGTCGCGACGGGATGTGATTGAGTGTTGCCTACTTTCCGCTTGTTGCGATCGTCATCTACTACGAACTTGTTTATAGCTTTATCTTTCTCGATTTTTGACAGAACACCAACAAAACATTGAATGTTTTAAGGTAAGGGACGTTCGACCTTGTAGATATTACAAATTTTTAGCTTATTCGACCGATTTCAACATTATTTTTGATTCCAAATAATTATTATAATGTGCAAAATGATTAAGTAAAATCTTTGAATAAAAATAATATCAAATAATATTAAAATAACAACAAGTAATGACAATTTATAATAAATAAATAAATGATATATGTCAAAACAATTAGCGCTACCTGTGGAGCTCTGTAAACTAGTAAATTATTGTCAATATTAGTTGTAATATATATATATATTAATATATATATATATATATATATATATATATATATATATATATATATATATATATATATATATATATATATATATATATATATATATATATATATATATTGTGAAAAAATAAGGATTTTGTGAAAAAAATATCGGTTCCAGTGTTTAACGAAGCAAATAAATCTTGCTACTTCATTCTTTATTAAAGACGTTTCTTCAATAAAACTTATTAAAGATGATTCAATCGCACTATTAGTGTTTTTTGGATTCTGTTTGTATTCCATATCTGAAAGTATTTTGTTCGTTTTTTTATACTTCTGTTATCTACAAATTTTATATAAAAGATGACTGTTCTGTCTTTTTTAAAACAAATCAACCTTTAATTTCATGGCCCCTGGGTTAAAACTATGCTTCACTATACCATCTTTTTATAGCTGAATATCTTTATGCACTGATGACGTGTAGACATTGATATACGAAACGTCTTTAATAAAGAATAAAGTAGCAAGATCCTTTTTCCAAATTGTGACCAACAACTCTCCCACAAGAATTATTGTAAACTATCAAAATTGATGGTCGTTGGTAACCGATGGTAAGGTCTCGTTTTATGCTGTGGATACGTACCACAGAAAAGCGCTTCTAAAAAAATCGCGTAAAAAAGACATTACTTGCCTTAAAAAAACAGGGATCCGTTCCATACCCTTCTAAAATTACTTAAAACCAAGACAAAAACAAAAAAGTTTGCACAAATTAAAAGAAATAGGTTGCGTTCTCGTTCTGTGTTCTTCATTCCTTTTCTGATAATGTAATCAGTAATTAAACTTTGCGACGATGACGCTAGTAATTTTTTATGTATCTCACAATATCCTGACATGCAGTTCTGCAGCTCACGTTGTAATTTAAAGGATCGTTGAGAATTGAGGTCAGAACAAGTAATGCAATTCAATTACCTAGGAGTAGAGATCACTAGTGACAGGGATATAAGAACAGAGACCACAAGGCAAGCATCAAAAGCGTCAAGAGTAAGTGGTTGCCTCCGAGAAACCATATCGAGAAACAAATATCTGACCACGGAAAGCAAAATGAAAGTATACAAGACAACAGTAAGACCAATCATTACATATGCAGCGGAGACACGGACCGATACAAGAAAGACGAAACAACAATATCGAAATGAAAGTATCAAGATCAATAGCGGGCATATCATTAAGAGACAGACAAACCAACAAAAGTATAAGCGAACAATGCAAAATTTAAAATATTAACAGGTGGATAAAAACAAGAAAAAAAAATGGAACGAACGTGCAAACCGAATGGGACCAGATAGATTAGCAAAATTCTGTAAAAACAACAAGCCGTATAGTAGAAGACCCGTTGGAAGGCCGCCAAAAAGGTAAAAAGATAATGTACAGTCAACAACGACTAAAATAGAATAAGAGGCACACAAACAGGAGTAATATTAGTCGCGCGAAAAAGAAGAAGAATAAGAAAATGAATTTCTAATTTAATGCAAAATTTACGACCTTCTCGAATTAATTTGGCAGTGAGAGGATTTGATTTTTCTTCCTCATCATTATAATCTTCTAGCCATCTAAAGTTAGATCTAAAGTTTGCCTGATTCCCTTTAGAATTTTACACTTTTCTGTCCACTTCCCATTGATAAGGATGGTCGCTGTCAATTAATTTTTTTGAATAATGCTGACATTGCGGCTGTCAACTCCTGTATCTTTTAATATTCTAATTAACTTATCATGATGTATAATATCAAATGCCTTCTCATAATCAATAAAAATGGCAAAGACATCTTAACATTGATCTTGACATTTCTTTAGCGAAACATTCAGTGCAAAAAGTGCTTCTCTAGTTCTCATTCCATTTCTAACTCTAAACTGCGTTTCATGTTGGTCTTCTTTACACTTATTCCCTAATCTGTTGTAGATGATACATAAGAATAACTTTAAAATGTGAACATAAGACTTATAAGTCTATAGTCTCCATAGTGTATCGGATTTTGTTTTTTTTTTTTGTAAAATTATAAATTCAGACCTTAACCAATCTGCTTACCATAATCTGTTTTGCTCTCAGAAATGTTGATATTCCTATTCCTTTAGCAAACTTTTTATTATTTTTCTTTATCCTCTTTAGTTATTATTACGATCTTCAAACTAGTTATCCTTTCTTATCCTACAGTTTTACAGAATTTTCCTTTTTCCTTCCTCGGTATTGAAATATGTACAGATAAATTTAATAATATAGTTCGAGTATTTTTGTGAAATCTTAAACTACTTTCACTTTATTGCTTTGCTTGATACTCTTTTGTATACAATGCTAATTAAAAGTACGTTCCCCCTCGTATCTTTTGAACGGTTATTGTTACATTAGTGTGTATATTCAGTCATAATAATTTTGTTTGAGTTTAAGCTCATTTTGATAAATAAATTAAATAAATACTAAAATTGTAGCTTCTCATTTAATTAATAAATATTTAACAACCAGTTCTTATAGTAAGTGTTGAAAATGTGTTCTATCTACTTCCTGACAGTAATACATCCTTTTCTTACTCTTGCCGTAATTATTCAAATGTGTCGGGGTAAATTGCCCTACATTCTTCAACAATTCGTATTTTTAAAATATCAATATTGTCGGTTGCTGTAGCATAAACTTTAGATTTCAAGTATCTCCACAGAAAAAATCTAATGATGTAAGGTCCGGTGACCGAGCTGGCCATTCTATCGTACCTCGTCGTCCAAATCATCTACCACGATATTCCTCATCTAGATAACGTCTAACTGCACCGTAATGGTGTGCAGGAGCACCATCTTGTCGAAACATTATTTCCAAGTTGACGAATTCATCTGGATTATTGTCCAGAATTTCAAGTAAATATTAACGGTTCAATTACATCTCTAGATACACTTCACCGATTAAGTTAGTATTGAGAAAAACAGGCCCAACTATGTGGTATTTTCTACCTTCATTATTTTTCCCGAAAGGTTATATTCGGTAGTTAATTTTTTATAACTTTCTATATCTTTTTATTTTTAAGCGTTTTTTATTGTCTGAAATAATTTAAAATACTATGTATTTATATTTTCTTTATATCGAAAAATTTGGAAAAATTATATGGACCCTTTTTATCAGTTCGTGTTTGTACTAGTTTTTATTTATTAAAATGTTTGTATAAACCAAAAGATATCTCCTAAATGCTTTGCATTAATTTACCACATAGAGATTTAGGTATTTGAATTCCAGAACAAGCATTATGGTAATTTGACTTGTCTCCATGGCGACAAAGAAGAATAGAAAGCCAAACTCCAAAACTTTGAAATTATTTGAATGCTTACAATGGCACCTGTCGTATCATGAAATATAATACAGGAAAATTGTTTTATTTAACCTATATGTGGTTGACGGTGGTGCCTGGTTATTTTAGGTTAAAACTGATCAAATATTTTATAAAATTAAAAAGGGATAATTTCCAGGAGTTGGCTGTATAACATATAGTTAAAAAACTCAAACATATAATTAAAACACCTCAGTTGTTATTGGTATATTTAATTGAAAATTAAATTTCAAAATACAAAAAAATCAAATTTAGAATGTTTTCGAACTAATCAGTCCATTTTCAGTGAATAGGCTGAGTGAGTACTTGTAGTGAGTACTTACAGTGAGTACTTACTACTTACAGTGAGTACTTGCAGAATAGGCTCAGAACCAAATAGTGGTTGAATTTCAATGGATTAAACCATACTTAAAATTGTTAAATTATCTGGCTATATGACAATGGACTTGAATTACCTACAGGGAACATAAGTCCCTAGACTAGAGTCTACCACAACCCTTGTTGGCCTATAATATCTGTAATTTGAATTCATTGTTAGTGAGGAAACATAATGATAATTGACCTTAAGAGACCCATTAAGATTTTAGGACAATCTTGATTAGCTCTTTTAGATAGGAGCTCGAACAATTTCGAGATAGGTTGACATTCATTAGACTTACTGAAAACTGCTGAGATGCCCATTTCGTCCGTGCAAGTATCTACTGCAGATGGTACAGTTCAGTCTATTACAGGTAAATTTGAAACTGGAATCACAGAATAGAGTTGGCATTTAACTTTACAGTAATTTAACTATACATAAAAATAAATTACTTTCCTAAACAAACAGGTTCAAATGTTACAGAATTTAGCATCTCTCTGCTATTATCATTAATTATTTTTTTTAAATTTTCCAAATTTGTTCTATAATGTTTTCCACGTCTATTAATTTTGTTATAGAAATAGAACCATTTTTTTTAGCTCTAAGATATTTACTACTTTATTTCTTTATCAAAACTTGTCATTTATGTTGTTTTTCAACGACTTTAATATATTTTTTAAAATCTTTATAAGCCCTGTCACTCTGTTTAATTTGTTTCAACAACTCATAATCAAACCAAGGTAATTTTGATTAAAACTGATATTTGAGCAAGCATTTTGGACGTAAAAAGTTGATCATGAGCATGCTACGGCTCAAATCACCTACTAGTTATATATTGTTTTATTTTAAAAACTGTATTACGAAAATTGTCAGAACATTATAGAGCGGATGATGTTTATCTAGTTATTTCGACTCGGATAAGTGTTTTAACTATCAAAAGTTCTGGATAGATTATTGGAAACTTTCTATAATGAGAAGCAGAGAAATGTTGAACTATAGATTTAGTTCTATATCAAAAATAATTTGTTTTGTTTTGTGATAAATGTGTGTAAGAGATATCCTCCTTTGCAAGTTCACGGAAACTCAAATTAACACGTTGAATATCTTATTTATCGCATTTTAACATATTGTTTATCCGACGAAATAAACTTGGTTAAAATGGCTTAAACCTTATAGAAACTTATTGGAGTTTATAAGTTAAACAATCTTATAACTTTCCATAGAATCTTTAAGAGGCTTATTAAAATCTAAGGGATAAATTTGGTAAACGTATTTCTCTATTTTGTTTTAGAGACATGGCATAATCAATAGCACTACAAATTGTATGCTAATGCATTTTTGTTTGTGTATATTGTATATTTGATGGAATCATCTTTGCCTATAGTTAATATTAAGATAGATGAAACAGATGAAACTCACTTTATAGTTCGGGGACAGCGGTCGAAGTTCGTCAGCAAGTGTGACAATGAAAACCTTACACATGTATTGATTAAACCGTAAAACATCCAGTCAAAAAAATGGAATGAAATGGTTGAATCTTTGATACCGATCGAAGGCATGATGAACAGCCAAAAATACAAATCCATGTTGGAACGGCGTTTGAACACAGAACTCCAAAAATGTCAGCCCCAAAGAGGAGTGATTCGTCAACAGGACTCGGCTCACTGTCAAAGTCAAGTCAAAGCAAATGATGGAATTTTTTGAAAATAAGCATATTAATGTTTTAGATTGACCTGTTAATTCACCAGACGTCAACCCCATTGAAAGTTTATGTGCAAAGCTAGATTGGTCATTCATTTTTGGTTTCGAGATGAAAGGATATCTCGAAACTGTAATAATCTCGTAGAATCTATGCCAAAAAGGGTAAAAGCAGTAATTGTAGCCAAAGAGGGATATATTTCTTACTAAAAGATGTAAGTTTTGTCAAAATATAATTTTTTTCTAAATAAACTGACAAATTGACAAACTGATAAATCTAACTTGTTTCAATAAAACAGCCTATAATTCCATTAATTCGCACAGTACTGTAATTAGATCTATTTGTTTTCTGTTACTCTCTGATATATTTATTTTTGATATTTTGAGACTTTTAAAATTTTTTTGAGTATGACTTTGTTGTCAGCTATTACAGGATTGTAGTATGAGCCGATATATGCACTACGCTATGTCGGAACACTGTTTTTAAATCGCTTATTTCTATCTGATTTCTGATTATGTGAGGTAGATAATCTCTTGGTCAATTCCATGTATAAAGCTTTCTCTTGTGTAATTGAAACCAGGTATTTGTTATTATTATATCATGTTCTTGAGAGAACTGGTAAACCCTATCCCCTCGTTCATTGCTCTCTGCTAGTCCGTATTCACCTACCAAGTCAGATCTTAGGTATACATTTTCCACTTTTCGCAATAAAATCACCAAGAATATACGTAACTTCATTTCCTTTTAGTCTTTTATGTGTGTTTTAATTAACTATAAAAATATTTTATTTTATTGTCGTATATTTTTTTTTATTCTTGTCGTTTTTAGATATTCTAGTGAAAATACGAAGCGCCGGTAAAAAAATTGACAGAAAATGTCATAGTACTAAATTTGAAATCTTATATTTGAAATCACAAAAAAACTTAAATTGTAACACTTTGTGTTCCCACTTATTCCTCGGGGTGTAAACTACAGACTGTATGGCTCGTCCAGCATGCCATAGCATGGAGGGTAGAGTGCACGTCATTTTTTACAATTACTTTTTACATTACTTTTGGATTGATTGTTAAAAAATCTATTAATATATTTCAATAAATCTGTGTCAAGATCTTCTACAAAAAGATTTCTCGTAAAGATTTTTATATATAATTTTTTCTAAAAAAAATCCACAAATCTTTTACGAACTGAAACTGGCTCATAACTCTGGAACTAAGTTTTTGCCCTCCTTATAAACGACTCCTTTACAATAGCGTAATTAAAAAACCATAAGACTTCCGTTGGAGTTTTAAGTAAGGCGAAACTTTTGGAAGCTTTTAGATATAATACATTTAATTCTCTTGGGACGACCCTAAATAAATGTAAATAAAATTACAAAATGGTGACAGCCAAATTTCATTTGTAGATTCTAACTTAACCTATTTGTATGGGATACACGTGATGGAAGGAAGGGATTGTGTTGAATAAATTTGCGTAACTACGGTTTTACTATATAAAAGGCTACGCTAAGTTATACGTTAAATAAAAGTGTATAAAAGGTCTATAAAGGTCTATTTTTTTTTGTGACAGTTAATGAAACAAATGCTTTTTTAGGGTTTAAGCGTATGACTAGTCATCAGCGTATCTCATTATTTGCATTGACCTATTAAAGAAAATTGCCTTTTATAATACCTCTACATCTTATCTTTTCCAGGTATATGTCTTTCGAAAAATCACCTTTTACTCGCACTTTACAGACAACTTCACCTATTATTCCTATTACAAACTTTTATCGAGCCTATAAAGTTAATCCATTACTTCGCTGTCAAAGATTGATTTAAAGTTAACAAAGGAGAAAATTTTATTTTGAATTCGTTTATGTGCAGGAATATCTGGTCTATTGTAGATATACATGGTCCAAAACTACTATTATAATAATAGAATCATACTAAAAATATGTTATGATATTTTGATGATAAAATTTGCTATTAAATTACTGAAATATTTCATCGTGTGTAGTTTGGATTTAAAAGAAAAGTTTTTAATTAAGTAAATTAAAAAATCATTACCAAAACATTAATTTAGTATATTTCTACAAACATAACTTGACCAACTAACTTTGCAAACTTCCTCAAACTCTGCGGCAGACACGCTCACGGCGTAAACGCTGTCAAAAACCTCCGTCGATAGTACAGTGGGCAGCTTCTATTTATAGATAATACCCTAATCCCTACCTAGTTTATATAGCAAAAGTTGATTGTCTAAGTTTTTGCCAAAGAAAAGTTTTGACGTGTTTCGGTAGGTATCGCACAACTGCCAATATCTAAATTTCCTGTTTTAGTAAATTTCTTACTAAATATTATTTAGTTAAAACAAAAATGTTTTGGTACATACAAAAAAAAATTTAAAAATAATAAACTGTTCTCTCTTGTTTTTCTTTATTCTTTCATTAAATCTACGATTTAGAATAAACAACAATTAAAAAGTTGGTTTCCTGTTTTATTTAATTCCTTACTAAATATTATTTAGTTAAAACAAAAATGTTTTGGTACATACAAAAAAAATTTAAAAATAATAAACTGTTCTCTCTTGTTTTTCTTTATTCTTTCATTAAATCTACGATTTAGAATAAACAACAATTAAAAAATTGGAAGTCATATTCAAAAATAAATTGTTTAAACATTAATTAAACAGTTTGCTTTGTTATGTATAACAATTTTACTTGGATGAAAGTTTAAACACGGTAAATCTGGCATTAAAACAGATCGTTAGAGTTTAATGTAAAAAAGTGCAAGGGACAAAGAAAATTTAATAAAGGAAAAGTTTATCAGTAGTTTCGAAACAAATAGATGGAAATGAAAACTCTTCCAACAAGCTGTTTTAAGCACTTATGTCAATCTAATAGACCGAGTCTAGTGTTATAATGGACCGAGCTGTTGAAAAGCCATAAAAGTCTCATGAGCCTGATAATATCTATGCAAAAGTGAGTCACGTAGTTATATGATAATGTAATAAAATATTTAACATACTTACCTATATAATAAAACATACGATTCTGGTTAAATACCAGATGGCTAAAACCAATGTTTATCCCACAAGCTAGATACATATCTAAAAAGAACAAGAAACAATCTTGGCAAGAATTTATGTCTTCTATTAATACCAATATGCCTATAAGCACCATATTGAAAAATGTTAGAAAAATATCTGCAAGCAGTACACATAAAAGGATTCCATTCCTATGGAAAAATAAACAGATAGTTACATCTAATAACGACATATCAGACCTACTAGTAAAACAGTTTGAAATGAATTCCAGCAATAACAACTTTTCTAAGAAGTTTATTAATACCAAGACGATTTCGGAAAATTAATTAATAGATTCTGGTTACACTGAAGATAATCCTCTTAATATAACATTTACCATGGAAGAGCTTAATCACTCTTTAAGTACCTGCAAAAAATCTGCACAGAACCAAACGATATTCCTGTTACTTTCTTACATAATCTACTAGATAATGGAAAAAAATATCGTTTTAACCTATACAACAGAATTTGGACAATAACAAGTATCACGAACTGATCCTGATTCCTATAGGCCAATTTCTCTTACCAATACAATGTGCAAAATCTTAGAAAAAATGGTGGAATATATACTAAGATGTTTTTTGGAAAATAATAAATGAATAATCAATGAACAAAGTGGCCTTCACAGAAACGGATCCACCATAGATAATTTAATAGACCTAGAGTCCGAAATACATGAATCATATTGCTGTCTTTTTCGATAAAACGAAAGCGTTTGACATGGCTTAGAGAAACGATATTTTTAACACTAGAACTTCTAACCTAGACATTGGGGTAGCAAAGGTAACATTCTATATTTTATTCATAATTTTCTTAACAGGAGAAAATTTAAGGTTAAGATAAATGGTACAATATCCAGCACTAAGGGCCAAACAAATGGAACACCTCAAGGATCCGTTATTAGCTTAACCCTATTCTTAGTACCGATAAACAAACTATTTGTTAAAACTTGTTAAAGCGAGATTATACGCTGATGATTTGATTACATATTCAAGAGGAAAAATATTTTTAACTTAAAATCTGCAATAAATCACCTAAAGCTGTAGGATTAAAATTTTCTACAACCAAAACCAAATGTATTTTATTTTCAAAAAACGGCACTCTACAAATCCAGATCATCAGTTATATGGAAACAATATAACTTATGTGGAACATATTTACAAATCACTAGTACAGTCAAAACTCGGTATGAATCAGCTGTATACTTATCTGCAAAAAAGACTCTTCTTCTCAACTAGAAGTCATACAAAATACAGCACTAAGACACTACACTAGACTACACTACAGGAGCATTTTGTACTAGCCCCATAAAAAGTCTACAATGTTTAACCAGGGAACCACCTTTAAATTTTATAAGAATGTACTTGTCATTAACATACGCATCATCCACAGGTGAGATAAAATCGCATTCCACTTTCCATCATACTATCGCTGAACGTTTTAAAGTAACATATAAACAAAAAAGGACGAAATCTCCTTTTTACGAGAGAATCATAAGATATCTCTCTTCTATCTACAGTCACACCTTCTCCTGGATTATTCCTCCTGCAATATGTAATCTAACTCTTTGTAAATACAATAAGCTTAAGACCTTCCATGCAACAATTATTTAATCATTTTACAACATATTTGCCTCTTTGCCAAAACATTGTCATAACTATTAATGGTGTAAAATTAGCAGTTATAACTCCGAACGTTGTATTACAGTTTTGATTATCTTCCAGTTGCAGTATCAACTCTGTAGAACTATACTGAATTCTGGACGCCCTCATTTATATACGTATCCAAAAAATTTCAAATTCTGTCGTAACTACCGACTCTCCTAGTGCATTACATAAGATAGAGCAGTTATATACAAGTAATGCCATAGGTATTTTAATAAAAGAATAATTACAAACTTACTGCCTCGTACGTACTACGTATATATATATATATATATATATATATATATATATATATATATATATATATATATATATATATATATATATATATATGTATATATATATATATATATATATATATATATATATATAGAGTGTCTCTTCAGTGTTAGTGAAATTAGTGCCTGTTTCCGACTACAAATCGTTCCTTGAAGAAAAAATGACAAATGAAGAGAAAAACAAATGAAATCTTTCATAATCAACTCTATACATCGCGAAGCCCTCAACCGAATCTTGGTGCGAGATAAATTTAAATCGCCATCTATTTGTTAACCTAACCCGTTTACGTATAGGTCATTGCAAACGAACTCACAGCAACTTAATCTTCAAATTAAATCGCCTTATTTGTGATTTATATAACTGCGACATTAATGTAATACACATCTTAATGGAGTGTCCTGAATATATTAGTGAAAGACAAAAACACGCACTACCTAACAATATAAAAGAAGTCCTAGGAGTAGATTGTAAATTTACAAAAATATGTTTAATTACTGGAAAGATATTAATGGTACTTAACAAAACTATCAAAAATAAAATAGACTATTCAAACAATAAAAAAATATTTGAAAAAGTTACAACAATAAATAACATACCAACTGGTAGTGACCATCGTATAGTTGGGGCGAAAACACAAAAAAATACAGTGGAAGGATCTTTGAAACAAATAAACAACACTAATAGATGTCTTTAAAGTTAGAATAAATGAAGAAGTATTACAGAAGGTCTTAGAGAGTAATTTCGAATTAGATCCTCCGCATAATTAGAACCAAATTGAGGACGTTAACAACAACATAAATCAGAACCTTTTCGAAGCCGAACTACAGGTCGCAAAAAAGCATGAACTAAAGAAGACAAAATAAACAACGAAACCAAACAACTAATGAAGGAAATTGTACAACTATGAGCGGAAAACAAACGCCACACTCAAGAATACGTACTTATAACTAAATAAAACGATAATACCTAACGAAAAAACTAACGACTTAAATAAAAACGAATAGAACTAAAATGTAACATCAAAAAATGGAACGAGAATTTAATGGAGCAAGTCATACAAAATAATAAAAGCTTAAATGTCTAAGATCAACACCGGGTATTCAGAAAATTATTAAAATGAAAGACACTAATAATAAGGAAGAAAGGGACGAATATAAAATAACAACGATAGTTGAAGACAAAAGAAGTTATTAGAGACCTCGGTCTTCTAAAAGAAGAAGAATGGATTCCCCTTCCGACGTAAATTAACAAAAATTTTTACATCGACCCATTTTTTTACGAAGGACTTAAAATCCATATTAAAAAGCATATTTTCAAAGCAAATAAAATTATTTGTCGAGAAAACATATGTAAATATTCTCATCTCTGTACAATAATAAAATCCCTTGCAAAGAGATAATACCGCATCTTGTTTAAAACATTTCCAAAAGGAATTTTAAGCTCTCCTCGTCCCAGTGGTATTTATTCTGTCTGCGAGAGTATGCTCACGTATTCGAACAAGCGAAAGCATTCTGCACTTTGTCCCCAAGCTTAACTATTTTTAAGTTGTTTAAAAATTTATGTAGAAATCGTCAAGTATAAGATTAAGGTAAGTCTGTGTGAATGAAACACGTGAAACATTTCCTGTCGAAATATTTACGAAATTTGTGATAGTCCATTTCAGAAGTTTTAACGTAGATGAAGTGTAACCACAGAATAAAAGACTTATAGGACACTCATGAATCAACGATCAAGAACTTTCTTATTTACTATACCTTGGCGTATTTGAAATATATTAATTCAAAAACAAATATTATTTCATGGCAGTGTAATTACACAAAATAAGATTAAATAAGACCTGTACCGCTGTTTGACGTTTTATTATTTAAGTTCTTCTTCTTCTTGTAGTGCCTATCCGTTTAGAATATTGGTGACCATCATGGCAATCTGTATTTTGCAAACTGCTGTTCTAAAAAGATTTGTGGTTGTTGTGTTCAACCACGGACGTAGACTCTTCAGCCAGGAAATACTTCATCTTCTTCTTCTTCTTCTTTCTCTTTATTGGCAATTCTGCTTGTTCATTGGCGGATGCTATGGAAAGTTGTCATTCCATCTTTTACGTGGTGTCACTCCATTTTGACGACACGCGTATCCTCCATTCTGCTTATGTGGTTATTCCATTCTTTATTTCTATTTTGTGCCCATTTTTCGATCTGTCAGCGTATTCTTGTAATTTTTCTCAGTACTTTCATCTCTGCCGTTTCCAGTAGTCTTTGCGTTGTGGCTGTGTGGAGACATTTCTGAGGCATATGTCATTATTGGTCTTACACTGGCTCTATAAATTCTTGACTTCATCTCAGTGTTAATGGGTCTGTTTATTTCAGTGTTATTTTGTCTGAAGTGTGTAATTTATTTAATAATAAATATCCAGAAATATCCATCACGCAGTCAATAGTAAGTAAGATTGAAAAGAAATTTCGAGAAACTGGTACGGTTGAAAATGCACGCAGATCAGGTCGTCCCTCTGTAAATTATATTACAACATTAGATGTTCTACTTGCTTTTGAAGAAGATGCGCACACTTCTGTTCGTAAGGTTAGTAGTAATCTCGATGTTTGCAAAACAACGGTACACAAAGTACGTAAAAGTAAGTCAAGTAATTAAAAGGCAGAGGATAATCCAGATAAAAGAATACAATTTTGCGAAATAATGATGGATAACAACCACCGAAACCCTCTCTTGGTTCAAAATATTACTTTTTCTGATTAGGCTACATTCAAATTAAATGGCGAGGTCAACCGTCAGAATTGTAGATACTGGGCAAAAGAAAACTCCAACTGGATGCGGGAACATCATACACAATACCCGCAAAAGGTAAACGTGTGGGCTGGCATTGTAAGAAATAAAATCATTGGACCCTACTATTTCGAAGGTAATTTAAACAGGCCAGCATACCTTCAGTTTTGAAGTGGGTATCTCTTACCTACTTTAGTTATTTATTCTCCAGTACAATTAATCTTGGAGGTTTTGATAAAAGTTTATGGTTTTAACAGGATGGTGCGCCTCCGCATTATGCTTTAGATGTTCGAAGGTATATACCTAAACGAAATTTTTCGAACAGGTGGATTGGAAGACGTGGACATATTGAATGGTCAGCGAGGTCGCCAGACCTCAATTCTTTGGGTTATTTTATGTGGAGTCATTTAAAGAATGTTGTTTATAAAACGAAACCCGCAAATATTGAAGACTTAAAAACAAGAATTCGTAAAGAAATAAACAATATTTCTCAAGAAAGCATAAAAAAGGTTCTACAAGAATTTATACAACGTTTGGATTACTGTCAAATACAACAGGGGCTACAATTCGAACATTTAAGATTAAGTCATGTAATAATTAGTGGGTTACTTTCAAGTTATTTATTATAATTTATTTTTAATTTATTAATATTATAAATCAATAAAAATTAATTTTCTAAGCTCATATCTTTCAAATTGTATCCGTTAAATACCCAGTGTTATACTTTTTTGGAATCAGCTAATTTTTATCGATCTAAAAATGTCCTAAAATACAGGGTGTTATATTTAAAAAAAGAACCGATGACGTCATCACTGTAATGTGTATCACTTTCTATAATGAAATTTTATTCTAAAATGTAGAACATTAAATTTAAATATCGACGTGTTTTAGGTTTTTTTAAAAAGGTTTTTCATTTAGGAAATATATCAAATTTATTTCATACTTTATGGACATACTGCATAAATACGTGGTAATTTTCTGTTTTTACCATTCCTTATATACCAGTCCTATTTTCTTAGTTTCAGTTATTGCCAGTATATCTAGTCCTGGTACATAAATTACTATTACTTAATGGTTACAGATGGTGTTTACTATAAATATCATCACTTTTTTTAGTCTAAAATTTCGCTCCTATTTCTACTCAGACTTATTACCTGATATTTATCTGAAAATTTGAATTATGTTTTAAAATTTTTTAATTTCCTCTTGGTCAAAAATATTCTTTTTCGCCGAGAAATCGAATCTTTTCGTTCGCCTTGACAATTAAAATTTGACGAATTCGAAATAACTCATTTTTTCGCCTTCTTCCGCTTCTATCGAATAAAAGATTAAATTTGTAATCAAATATAAGGGATGAGAGAAATGCGAATAGGGCAATGATCGACTCAATTTACAAGTAATAATATCCATTTTCTTAAAATTTATAAATTTTATCGGTATCAGTTGTTAGTATCTCCTAAAATTAGTTAATATAAAGACATACAAGTCAAACAGACAATACAAAAAATAGTAAAAAAAATACAAGGCTTGTTTGATGGGAAAAATTCCTGTCGACAGCTTTCACTTGACTTTACGATCTAATTATACGCTCGGGTGTGGTCAGACTTTGCTAAAGACTAGGAAAACCGGAGACTGTAATTGTGTTTCGGGAAATGAGCTCGTCCGAATGCAGTCAGGGGTTAATTCAAAGAAAGAGTTTCAAAGCGAGAACGGCCATCGAGCTCTCAGCGACACCTGCTAATCATGGAATGGACTGCAAATATTTACCGTCATGAAATTGAAACGAGACTTTTGTTGCCTTGGACACTCTATTATTCTCAATTTAATTAGGTAGGTTTTATAATATAGAGAGACTGTATAGTATATTTCAGCGTTAAAAGCAAAAGTTAATATAAATTTATTTTCGGGTTAATATTTCTATCCATGTGCTTTCTGTGGTTTTCAAAAACCATTGTTTTGACGACATTTCGGCAACGTCGCACTTTTCATTGTCAAGTGATCAGGTATTTACGCTTCTTGCGGTTAGTTTAATTAAACCTTAAGCTTAAGTTAATACTAATACAAAAATTAATATTAAACTCAACAGGCTTCGGGGTTGAACCGCGTTGAGATTTGGACATCCTCTGTATGTCTTCTTCATAGCTTCCGAGATCTTAGTCTTTCGAACTCCCAGACACTACTACGCTGATCACTAATCAATGCATTACTGCTACTGGGAACAGCGGACGATTCATTTATACCATCGATGGTGACGTGGTTTGGGTGGACGTTGGCGTGGGGGTTGGCGTGAGAATTGACGCCAGGGTTAGCGCTATGGTTCTGGAGCTTTCTGGATCAGGCTGCACAAGGAATTTCATAAACGCCGTGTTGTTCATTTGGAATGTTGTTAATTGATCAGAGAAGAATGAAAGTTTTTGTTGGGAGGTAAATATTGTCTTTATTCCTCTTGATTTAAGAATTTTGTATGATAAGGCTCTGAGTATTTAGGTTGAGATTGAATGGGAGATTGATGTCTGTGGATGTAATTTTTGTGTTATTGTCTCTACATCTTCGTAAAAATTTGACTGAATTTTGACAATGTGCCAGTTTCATGTAAAGAATTTCCAATCTCCCAAAATTTTGAATAACGCTGGGCCCATAACGGTTTCATAATTTTGTTCTGAAGCTATTTTCTTGTCTCATTTTAAAGAAGATACTATTTTACTGGGAATTAGCCACAATTGAAGGTTAAAATAATTTTATTGACGTTTCAATTTTCACTTCGGAAATCGTTCTCAAAATACAAATATTCAATTCAATGTTTTCAGAATGTTTAGAGTTTAGAGTTGTGTATAGGATCGTTTTTAAAGAAGAAACGATATCGAAACTGACTAGAATGTTTGTCAGTGAGATCAGGCATCGTGAAGTTTGATAAAATAAAAAGAATTTTTGACGAAGGATGAAGCATTTTCGGCGAGAGTTTGTAGATTTTTGGTCAAGTACTTGGCCAATGGTTGTGTATAGCAGTTGTATGCACTGTCAATGGGACGTAGAAAAAAATCGAGTTTGTAAATTTTGGGTTATTCGAGGTGTTTTAGAAGACTTTTCACGAGAAATTATGGATTGTTTTATATCCGCAGAAAGAAAAGTTTTATTGATAATGGCTTCTGTTGTTTTCTCTAGATGGGTTGTTGGATTATTAGGAAAATTTAAAAGATAATTAGTGTAAGAAAAAGTGTTTAGGATGGCGGTAACATTTCCTTTATTTGCAGGAAGAATGACTAGGTTGAGACTTGACTGAAGTTGTTTCAGGGCTTTTTTCTCGGATTGGCTAATGTTCAGAGTAGGGGGCGTTGAGTTTTTTAAGAACTCTAGCAATGTCTTATGCAGTTGTTTCAGTATCTTCGAAAGTTATGGTGGAAAAAATATTTGAGATGACCAGTCTTGTGTCAGGAGTACTTGGACATCTTACTTTAACTACTGAATTGTTGATAAATATAAATGTATCAGATAAATGGATATGCCATCAGCAATATATTGACGATTTCATTATTAAAGAGGTAAATACAAAGACTGTTATTGGAGATGCGGGAAGCAAATAATATATTTTCTGGTTCTATTACATTTTCTATTCCCCTATAATATATTCGTTTATTTTCACTTCATTGATAGAAATGGTTAAAAAATTTATTAATAATTACATTCAACTTACGTAGTCTTTTAATTTCAATATTGCCGTATTACTTAAAAAAAATGTTATCGGTGGAAATGGTTTACGCCACTGACCTGTTTATATTTCAGAATATGAGTTTGGGAGCAGGTCAAGTGCGTTTCAAATAAAAAACGATTCTCCTTTCTCCTATCCACTTTTTCCATGGTGTTTATCCCGATGGGGTCGTAAAAGTTCGAAAAATGCTGAAAAATTGTTTGGACCTAACCGTTTGATCATGATTTTCTTTTGGAAAAAGACGTAATGGCCTAAATACGTCTTATACAAAAGGTATTAAAAATAAATTCAAGCACTGAGGCTTGAGTTTTTATATTCGGGATTTAAGTTTGTTATTATTTGAGCAGTTTTGTTTGTAATTTTAATATCTATAAATTTTATTCTTTATTTATTATATTTTTATACTTCTATACGTATTCAAGAACTTTGGAATATGCTATACACATCTATCTTCCTAATGTTCCGAAAAACCGCAGAGCATACAATCCAATAGATCGTATCTGCCGTTTCTTTCCCCTTTATTTTTATTTTTACCTTTTTATCCTGCGCGGTAGACCTTTCATGAATTATTTTTTGATATTGCGATTTTTTTGGATGGATTTGGGTTAAATGGCTGAAATAAGAGTAGGGTACGAATTGAATTTTTTATGTTCACTCAATTGGACCACTTCTTGGGGTAGATTTTATTAAACTATTTAAGTGATAAAAATAATATTATGCTAGCAACACATTATACATATTTTCTCTTGGCTCTATGTTTCTCTCTCTCTCTCTATATATATATATATATATATATATATATATATATATATATTAGAGAGAGAGAGAGAGAGAGAGATTTAAGTTGAAAGAATGTGTTTCACATTTGTCGATGAATGAAAGTCGATATCGACATCGTATAGTCGTTTCAAATATCGCTCTATATATTCGTAGATGCGTCTTTTACAATTTTCTAACGGTTTATCGAACATGAATAAAATGCTTGTTCTAATATTTTCATAGCCGAAGCAGACTACATCTAAAATTCGACACCGAGCGTTCAAACTCAAACTCAATAAGGATAAATGCCCTAAAAATATTGTAACATTTTATATATAAAGTCTGCCAATGCGAATAGAATATATCCAAACCACTAAAATTATATATTTATTCTAAAAGCATTTTACCAGAAGGTAAACTAAATCATAAAATAGAAAATTATATAGACTTACACAAAAATTCAAACGTCCAGTTAGTATCGATAATTTTTATTTAGATTTATAAAGAATAAACGTTCAATTGTATGTGGAAAATTACATTGTCAACTAAAGATATTTTAATTATCTTTTTTTAATATTATTATTTAATAATATTAATAATTTTAATAATCATTGGTGGGATGAGAAATGTACATATAACATAAAAAAAAACGATCAGAAGCCTTGAAAGCGTATCGAATGCAAAGTAACCATAAAAATTACATAAACTGTAAAAATATAGTAACCCGAACCAGACGGTTATTTAAAATAAGAAAAAAAGTAGTTATATAATTTTTTTAAATAGTCTGAACAAAAGCACACCTCTCTTAAAAATATGGACTACCGTCAGATCAATTTCCAGTAACTGTCAGTATAACAAATAAACCTCTACTTTCTAAAGATCTTATTAAACAGATGCTGGACCAACTTGCACCTTCATCTGCCTCCGGTAATGTTGTTGGTAGAAAGAAAGATTTTTTTATTTTAATACTAGTATAGATTCCATGTCAAAACCTTTTACTCCTTCAGATTCAGATTCAGATTTTGCACTGAAAAAAGCGGAAATACAGCCCCCGGTTTAGACGGTTTTACTTATATAATATTGGACAAATTGCCGTGAAATGCCAAAGATGTTCTCTTACAAATTTTTAATAGTTGGTGGTTGAAACAAGAATATTACGATACTTTAAATAATATTCATCATATGCCCTTTACTCAAATTTAACTACCCAGAACTTCCATCCTCTTATAAACCCATTTCTTTATAATCATGTGTGACAAAAAAAAGGTTAATAAAATTTAGATTAGAACATTTTATTGAAATTAGTTCAGCTTTTTCCTACTCACACTAAGGATTTCGTAGAGGTCGAGGTATCATTGATGCTCTTATACATTTAGTTACGGATATTTAACTCTGTTTTTGAAAAAACGAATTTACGGTATGTTTGTTTCTAGATTTAAAGGGTGCATATGACGTGGTTGCTTTGGATATATTATATTTAAAAATGGTGGCGTATGGTATTGATAAAAGATGATTTGTAAATATAATAAATTTGTATGTGACTAGAAAAATATACTCACGGGGCCATAGAAATGTATTAAACGGTCCAAAAATATTATATAACGGTCTCGAATCTAAAACTTAGCTATAGTAATATATATAAGTGATTAAAACAAATGGGTTTTAGTATATTACAAACAATCTTCGATTTCACTAGGCGAAGACAAAAAGTCACAGGCAAATGCCAGATAGATGATTATATTTTTCACTTGGCAGAAAGGTATAAGTATCTAGGCATGATCTTAGATGAAAATAACTTTTGTGGTCCAGCCATATAAAGTGTGTAAAACAAAAGTGCGAGCGTGGAATTAACCTTTTGCGTTTCGTTTCTAAGAAAGATGGGGTGCAGATCAATATATCTCTTTATTGTTTTATAGATCCTACATACGATCCATTCTGGTTTATGGTTGTATTTTTTACGGTTCAACATGCAGAACAAATCTATTAACTTCTGAAAGAATAGAATTTATATTAATAAAAATTTATCTAGGAGCTATGATGTTTTCACCAAACTAAGCAGTTCTAGCAGAAGCTCAAGAGCCGCCTTTACACATACGTAGGCAAATGTTAGCCAACAAACGTCTAATAACATACATACCGTTTAATACAACTATGGTTTACAAAATCGGTTTACTTTTGACAGAAACTTAACAAAATCGTACATAAAAATTCTCCTCCTCTTGCAGAATCTTTTATCGATACGAATTCGTTTATATTACAGCCACAAAAATTTCCTTTTTACGAACAAGACTTTGATGTTCTGCCATAAAAACATAGAAATGGTTCTGCAACCGTTAAAATTCCCCTTTTATTCAGACTGCCAATTTTAACTAATATTTAAATCCATACTAAGCAAATTAGGGGAAGATTTAACAATAATTTATACAGATGGATTGAAAACTATTAAAAGTACTGTTTTAGCTTTTTTTAGTTAAACAGCAATTATGTTAAGAAATATCAAATTCCTGAATGTTGCTCTATTTTTACAGCCGAGGCTGTTGCTATAAAGAAAGCACTAACTTGGTGTGTCACTAATTATTGTGAGAACATCGTAATAGTATCAGATTCTCAGGCAGTATTACAAGCTCTGTGGCAAAAAGATTCTTGTCTAATGCCATCTCAGCTATTGAATAAAAACGTAATCCGAGCAAGCCTTCGAATTAGCCTTCCTTTTGTCACTTCTACAAGATTATTTGTACTCGTTCAAAAAAATGGCTTTTAAGATGATCCTGTATATTATCCAAATCTTTAAATTCGATAGTGGATGTTGACTAGGCGTTTGGTTATTGAACTAAACTTCTGCTTGCAGAGTTTGGAAAGCGGGGAGACCATGAGAATGGTAGCAAATAAACGTCTTTAAACTTCAGTTTAAAGGAAAATAGTTTTTAAAATGATTGCAATGTATGATAAATTACTGTATTGGATATTAGAAGTCGGTATTTATGCAATTATAATAAGATTTTTTCGCAGGAAATATTTATATATTAGAAAATAGGTCAAAAGTAAAGTTTTGGCATAAATCATCTTCATAAAGTGGCTGCTTAGAGATTTTGTACAATTCTACAAATCTGTTGAAAATGTAAAGAAATTTACCATTTTCTTATCTCACCATCGCGAACTTTTATGCAGACAAATTTGAACCCTAATTGAAATAAATCTGACTGGCAGGGCGTCAGAAAAAATCCATTAAAATAACTGTCACGTTCTGCAATGTACTAACTCAGGACTTCCAACACTTTAAGAGCTTGGATTAATGAAAGGTTAGCACGCGACGAGCCAACAATCTCACTTAATAAACAGAAGTTTGACAGCGAGAGTTAAGTTATGGTTTAAATTTTTTTATATTTAAATTTTTTACCTTAATTTTACAATGTTTTAATTTTAGTAAAATATTTTTGTTTGAAAATGATTTAGACTTTTCAACTGTTTATAATATACGGCTTATTCTCATTTGTGGAAACGTTTTTGTACATCATTTGGAAGTTTTTTTGACCAAAGTTATTTTTTCTCCAAATGTGTATTTTTATGTTCCCTTTTGTAGTTACAACTTCCCATAATCCGTTATTATATCGCTTAAACTTTTCAAACAAAAAAATACTTCACGCTGAAAATCACATATGGAGTGCTCTTTAACACGCTGAGCCTGTTTTATCTTTTACACTTTTGGCGCGAGCTTTTACCCCCCGGGTGAACGTTTTCGCACCCTACTCAGTCCCAAGAGAGCAATGTTTTTTGCTTTTTGATGTGGTCTGTTTAAAAATGTCTGATTATTTTTAGAAAATCTATATTTAAAGAAAATTCAGGTTTTTTGTTTTTTCAGTTTTTAAATTTTTTAACAAATTTACCTCTGGATGTGAACCATATCCAAAATGGGAACATTTGATAAAAAAGTTTAATGTTTAAAAATTATACTCTACATAGCAATATTGTTCTGAAGCTATTTTCTTGTGGCATTTTAAAGTAATTACTATTTAAATGGGAATAAGCCACAATTAAAGGTTAAAGTACGTTTATTGACGTTTTAATTTCCACTTCGGATTTTTACAGTTATCAGTTCAAAAATTACCTATATTAAAGTGTGACCAAAAGAGATGTTAGTAAAACATTTTAAGTAGAGCTTTCGTATTTATACTTTAAAATAGATTTCTAAAGCAGCACATATTAAATATGGCTTTTTCGAAATAGCAGTCACAGTTAACAATTCGAAGAGTCCATTTATGTGACGAGGAGTGACCGTAATACAACATGCCAACTTTTTCAATTTTATTAAAATCTATAAAAATAATAAGTAAATAATAAATTTACTTTATTTAAAAGAAAAGACAGTTAAGATTTGATTTCACGTACAGTGCGTTTGTATATCCGCTTATACGTATTTCATCCTAAAAGGAATCTTCGGAACGGCTATTCACAACCGCTCTGAACGTGAAAACAATCTTTTCTGTCATAATAGAAGCAACATTAAAATGGCTAAATGGATAAATCACGAAACGAAATCCGAAGATTTCTAATTGTTGAAACCAAATTCAGATTTCTGCTTTAATCTGTGCCTTCTAAGAATTGCAAGGCAAAACAGACGTTAATAAATATGTAATTAGAGACATGGGGATCTAAAATTCCATTCCACAACATATCTCCTCAACTAAGCAAAAATCCTTAGCGAAATTGGTTTTTAGTACTCATAAAGAGTATACCGAAATAAAAGGAAAGACAGTTAAGATTTGATTTCACACACAGTACTTTATTTAATTTGAAATATATTATTTAAATTTCAAAAATACAGAAAACGTAGTATGAAACTTCGCGCTAGCCAACAGTACCACTTTTTTTTGTAATGGGAATTGTCGTTGGAGATGCGGTATACTAAATGATGATCGGTGTTTGGCAGTCCTGATCTAGGTCAACTCGCTAACTCACACAGTGTTGACACCCACTCTTTTCATTTGGCTCACAACGTTATGAGATTTCCCTGACATAAAGACTGACTTAACTTTTTAGGTTTTAATTTTGAGTTTGTGACTTTTATTTCGTTTGACTTTCGGGTAACTTTCAGCAGTCTAATGACAACAATTTAAATAATATAATATAGGTCGTCGTCTACCAAACGTTTTATACTTGTTTATATATAAATATTTATCACGACTCCGTCCAAATGTCACCTTTCAAGCTAATTTTATGCAATTTACTAGTTTTAAAAGCTTTATTTAATGATAGCGTATCACGCAAACCAAAGTTTATGTTCTAAACCGATTAAGTGAATAATCAAGGTATAAATATAAATGACGCTAAATCTTGGCAGCAAGTTCTTAAAAAGGGTTCAGGGATAATTTATAGGCACGCATAACATTGTGTGAAAGAACGCTTATACTTTTTTATTTCAACAAAAATATTAACGTTTAAATTATTTTCGTCGAAAATATGGATATATCGTGTTAAGTTTCGTCTGATAAAGATAAGAGATGTATGATATAATATTTTGTTTGTGTGGTATTTCATGTAATATAATCCTTTTCTTTTAGATTTTGTTCTTGCACGCAATCTTGTATATTAACATCATTTTGTTTGTTTTTCTTATATCCTGGTTTTTATTCTCTTTAATAATTGACTTTCTTTTGTTTTATAAAGCCTTGTGTTAGGTTTTAATAGATTTGGTTTGTTTGAGACAATATTTTTCAAGCTCTTATATTTCCAAAAGTATATTCAAAGGTCACTGTTATATTTTAAATTGGTCTCTGATTAAATTGATCATGTATTTATCTATAGTAAGATGCATGCACGCCATACTCTATCTGTTAGTGATGATGGAGCCTAATTATATTATCTGACCACTTCGTACCGTGCTAAATTTCTTATCTCTGTTTGCTTGTTTCTATCATATTTTTAGACCATATTCCGTACTCATCGTGTCCAATTTATTCATACATTGTTTCAGTTCTTCTGCAGAAACGCCAATATAATCATGCCATATCTTAGGTTTTTGATTTTTCTTCTTATTATTATTATTTTACCTTGTTGTTCTTTAAAAAGTTGACGCCTAATGTGTTTACTGTATATATTGAATATAATGGAAATATATACATATTTAGCCACTTTCCGGTATTCCAGAGTTTGTTGCAGATTCTGTGTTACTTCAATCCCTACCTCTTCCATTTCTTTAAGTGCTCAACTGTATTTTATTTTCCCCTACTGATTTTCTGAATTTTAGCTTTTCTGTTGCTGCCTCAATTTCTGATTTCAGTATTCGTGTTTTTTTTCGTAGCTTATTTCATTCTTTTCTCTTTATTACTATCTGGTCTGGCTAGTTGCTAGAGAATATTATTTCGCAATATTGTTTCCACACCGCTGCGAATTTTCACTGTTATATATATATATATATATATATATATATATATATATATATATATATATATATATATATATACAGCAAGGTCTCTTTTTATGCGGATTATTTATTTGTATTTCATCCAAAAATTTGTATTATAAACACGCCCCTTCGTGAGAATTAAAACAAATATTTATTTGATAGAAAAATCGTGTTATAATAAAAATAAAATTAGTGATCGGCTACCACCAGAAGCAATAGCCCCCAAAATCATTACTTTAACTGTGCTGTGTACATGCCTCCCCGATAGCTCGCCATTATCTACGGTGGCATTCTCGACCATCATGCATTTCTAAAAAAATCACGATTCATCATTGAATGTTACACTATGCCTAATGCTGCAGTTCTTTGCGCCAATTCAAACGTTGATGTCAGTGGTTGGCAGTCAAAGGAAGCATTAGTTGTGGGCGGAATGAAACCAGCCCAAAACAAAGGCTCGAATGCGACGGTATATGTACGCATACTAACAGGTCTACCTTCTACTACAAATCATTGGTTAGCGATTTAGTGCTTAGTAGCAAAACGGTCACGCAAAGCCAGTAGTCTAAATCGCCTATCTTGAAGCTATGTGTTACGCCTCGGTTGATCAGTTGCTCGTGTTTCTCTACCTTCATTTGTCCACACACGCATAACCGTTATTGCCCTACATATAAGACGACGGCCAATTTCGCGATACGGCAAACCCATATCTCTATAGGCAACAATGCTACCTCCGTCGGCTGTTAGCTAAATCGCTAACATGAGGGTCAAAAATTTGGATGTCTTCGAACTCAAGAAATTTTCTTACACTAAATTCTTACAATTAAAATGAGGGATAATTTAAAATTTCTGGACTAGCCAGTCTTCATAAAAAAAAATTAAAGATAAAACTTCATTTTTACAAAAAGTGTAACAGATCAAATATTGATACTGTATCATATCATGCTTTAAATATAGTTATTTTGTTGTTAAAAAGTTAAGTTCTTTCTGAGAAGTAACACTTCTAATATCACTGACTATGATATGATATAAATCATGTTCTTATACTTTTCAACCCAAAACTGCACTCGATTTTTAAATATGACTGTGGCAATATACCAACATGGAAGCTTTAATAATTAGATTGTTCCCAAAATGTCCATGTTTCCGACATTTCCGATATCTTTAATAAAATAATCCCAAATGAAAGAACATCCTTGTTCTTTCCGAATCGTTTTCGTGTACCTAATTTAATAGCTGTTGTCCGCCTCAAAACTTATTAGGTTAATAAAAAAAGTTTTGAACAATAATTAGATTAGAGAGAACAAAAAAAGTTTTTCTGCCAGTAAGTTCTAGATACCGTGAAAACGAAGTTTGGTTTTAAAAATTGTTTTACTCTTGAAAGGATGTTTTCAAGAAATTTTAAATATTTTTTTTTAATTCGAAAACAATTTTTTCCTGACATAAGCAAATCTGTAAATGGTTTTAATAAAGTTCTAAACAAGAACAATTTTAGAAATTAAGAATTAAGTTAATTAAGAAGTACTTATTCAAGATAATCTTTAGAAAAGATCAGATTACCTAAAATATAAAATTAATAAGGTAAATATATGACATTTTATAATGACATACATATCAAACAATTATTTTGCCTTGAAGTAAACTGTTTACCTGTTTTTCTGAACTGTCAAGCATTAAATTCTAGTATTAATTACATAAAATGGTTGCATTTTCCCCCTGTGGTTATCTTTTGTGAATGTATTACTAGCTTTGCTGCCAAGTATTGAAAAAGACATTCAAGTGTTGGAAATATAAATTTTTCCATTCTTGTATTCTTGTTAAAGAATATTCGTGAAAATTTTTTGTATAAACATTTGTTATTTCTTAAAAATGGTTATTTTTCACCTGACATCTTTTCGTCGCTATCCTGAGAAACTTATGACCTCAAAGATTAGCGCCAAATCTATTTAATAAATCTTAAAAAATAGATTTACTTTTCAGTTTACCACATCTTAAGATTCTTTAACAATTAATTTTTAACTTTCAAAAATGCCGAAAATTGTATGGAGCATGTACTTTACAATATTGATTAATGTTAAACTTTAACAGTAATAAATATAATAACCTATTGCTAAAATCCTTTTTTTTGTACAATAATTATTATGTTTGTAAAATGTAAATGATTATTATGTTATAATAATTAAGGCCTAACACGCCTGATGCCTAATATTACTATAAATAATAATTTCACTCTGCGTGAGTTCGAGTTGTAAAATGTAATCTTAAAGCTTTACTAAAAAAGAAAGAAGTAAATAAATTGCATACTAAAGATACAAGCCTCAAGTTTCTCTGGGTCGAAGCAGCAAACAAAAATACTAAAGCAGCTGTAAACGACAACAATATTACCCCAATCTGTATGGATCTAAAAAGCTACTTCATAAAGTATCTGTTCAAGAACTGGAAAAATAAATGGAAATTCACACCATCAAAGCTTTAGGAGATAAACAATAAGATTGGACCATAAAACCACCCGAGGTATCCAGACGAAAGCAAATAATTATTTCCCGTTTACGACTTGGATATACCCAGTTTTCTCATAACAATTGATAGTTCAACAAAAAATGCAATGAAACATTTATATTTAGACAACTCAGAGATTTCTACGACAGTTTTCCAAAGTAAAATCATTAAATGCATCCAGGCGTTTAATTTGACGGTGTTCACTTAAAAACGATCCTACTCAGGTAAATTATTGTGATGGGAGGAGAATTCAAGGAAGCGCGGATATGAACCAACCGAGAATCGCTAATTAGGAAACGATTGTTAAACACCGAGATTCATTGGAACAAAAACTTTTCCGGGTCAATACCCAAATTGAACCGGTCAATCTTTATAAGTTGAGATACACATGGAAAAATAAAAATGAAGAGTTAATATGATATTGTTGTAACTATAAAGCTTCTTGTGATGTTATTATGTTGATTTTTTTCTTCATTCCAGAGATAAGACTAAGAACTAGGGACGTCCCATAACTTTACATTTTTTTTATAATTTTATAATAAATTCCTCACTAGCATCTAAAAGAATAATTTCAAAGTCCACAATTTTTACAAATAGAACAAATATTCAGTTTTGTTTTAGTTTGCAGTATATTGTGGATGTCTAGTTTGTTCTTATTATTTTTAGGTGTTTTGTGTGTTCTAGAAGTATATTAGTAAAAAGGCTAATGATTTCAAAACAAACACAAATGATAAAGAGCACACCATATTTTCTGCAAAAATTAGGAAAAAAAAAATTACAACCACAACAGTTGTTGTGAACTGTTTCCTTTCTACAATATAAGTAGAGAACCAGACGTTGGAACTGGATTAGTATGACGACTTGGATTAAATAATCCGTTGTCGAAACAATTTTTAATTTAAAGTGGTAATAAGAAATGTTTTTTTTTATTTAGCTTTACGTGTCTTGACAGCGTAGGTCACTGACAAAATATAACTTTATTACATTACATTACAAGAATATACAGTAACATTACAATCGATAAAGAAATACATTAAATACTTTAAAAATATGCGTTAAATTATTAATTATCAAATTATAAACTACGTTTCTTCTTCTAAATTTCTTGATAAAGTCTGGTTTCATAGAGGAAATTAATAAGGTTTTGGAATTGATTTGCGAGCTGAGAATATTTTGTAGGTTTCGACTAAAAGATTCTTTTTTTATTGTTGTTGAAATAGGGACAGTATATGACAATATGTTTAACACATAGAATATTACCATAGTGTGTACATGTAGGTGGATCTTGGAAATCATTAAATGTTTATGAGTTAGTCTTGTATGGCTGATTTAAGTCGGCGAATTAAGATTTTGTTTTTTCGTGCCATGGAAGGAAACTCAAACTTTTTAACGCTGGGATGGATATCACGAAGCTTGGAAGGGATTTTATTCCAGTGAACATACTTTTTGAGAGAATAGATATACTAAAGGGTCTGTACATAATATTGCTTTTATATTCTAGTGATATTAAGTTTGTAGCTTGGAGGATAGAGAATAATTTAGCAGTACGTATGCAGCAGAAGAGCGGAAAATTACAAGATATGATTAAATCTGCGTTTGAAGTTACAGCACATTCAACAGCTATAGGACTCTTAGAAGCATCCGTGTATACAATTTAGCATTTAATTCTTGAAAGATTTGCCTTACAGAATTAAGAAATTTTAAATCTGATTGGATAGCTGACATATAAATCAAACTGAAGTAGTCTATTTTAGAACGAATAAGAGATCTATAAATCTAAAGCAAGGAGTCTTCATCTGCACCCCAATGATGATTAGACAAAGTTTTTAATATGTTAAGTATACTGTCGAATGTGAGTCCTAAAATCCATATACTCTTTATTGCAGGTAGACAAGTACCATTTATGATAATTTTAGGATTTGTAATACTGGCTGTTCTGCGAGAAAACTTAAAGATTTTTGACTTTTCAACAATAAAGGTAAATCCATGTACTGAAGTCCATTTAAGCAATTTGTCAGTAGAATTCTGAAGCAGTTTTCAAGTGGCAACAGTATCTTTGTCTCGGCAGAAAAATATTAAATCATCTGCATAGAGTGCAAAATTGATTGGAAGCTCAATTTTTTTTACATATATCGTTTAAAACAAGTATAAAGAGTGTAGGGCTTAATACCGACCCTTGGGGAACACCATCAGTTTGTTTGAAAATCCTAGAGATTTTGTCATTTTCTCTTACGTTAAAGGTTCTATTTGTTAAAAATTTATTAATAAATAAAGATATATTTCCAGATATACTGTACTTTAGTTTAGCTATAATAAGAGGCCTATACAGAGTATCGAATGCTTTTTTGATATCAAACGAAACAGCTATTAGGTCTTGTTTGCACTGAAAGGCGTTAATGATTGATGGTTGGAGAATTGCTAGATTGTCTGCTGTACTTCGATATGATCTAAAACCTGATTGTGCTGAATTTATTATTTTATATTTTTCTAGGAACCACAGGAGTCTTTTTTTGATCATTTTCTGCATAAGTTTGCACATTGTACATGTGAGAGAAATTTGTCTGTAGGAATTTGGATCAGTTGAAGGTTTGCCATGTTTTTTAACAGGAATAATTATGGATTTTTTGCCACAAATTTGGAAATTTTGATCCATATTAAATTGTAAATTTAAAGCAGTTTGGCTAGACTAGACCTTGAAAGATTTTTAATAAAGATAAAGAAAATGTTATTTGGAACTGCAGCTGAATTTTTGCAACAGTACAGTATGTGATAATTCTTTTGATGTAAACGGCATTTATAGAGAAATTTGATCGGATTTTCTGCTCAGATAAACTAGAGTTTAGATTAGTAGACATGGGAAGCTGCCAATTTGAAGAGTAAGTCTATTTGTTGCTTTAAGAAATGTTTGATGAGTTTAAAAGCACGTTATTTTATGTTGCACTATTACAAAAATACTTTGTTACAAACCGTATTTAACTAAGATAAATTATGTTCTTACTTTTCTTTTATATACGAAGATAATTTTATGTAGTACGCGAACAAATTGCAAAATGATTGAAATTACACTGTGATGTTAGCGAGACAAGTGTCCGAGTTGCAATGCGATTATATAAATGCTAAAGTGCCAGGATGTATGTCTTACATGAAACTCGAGAACAGAATTAGTCAAATGCCGCCCCAAACCAATAATTTATAGGAAAAAGCAAAGAATCGTCAATCCCACCGGTTTTAACGTATTTAACAAATTTTAACGTATTTTCATACAGTGGGTTATAATTACAGAAATATGCCAGTTTTACCATATATTGACGAAGAAAATGCATAATATAAAACAATTAAACTTAAATATTTATTACCCTTCTAAGAATTCCGAATACAGTAAACTAACTTACTTCTTGATAAATATTATTACCTATTTTTTAATAAATTTGCAAGCAGTTTAGATACGAGGAAGAAACATTTTATGATCAAGTGTGGTAGAAATGAAAGCTTTTTCGCTAGTTTTTAAATTAAGACAAGAAATTTTAGTGCAAGCATGATATAGAAGCGTGTTTTTCGTATTTTAATTAATAATTGTAACGGAAAGAATAAAGAATTTTGATGGTGTGTTAAGACTTTAACAAGAATGTTAGATAGTTTTTTTCTTGTACTTAATTATAGTGTATTTTTATGTATGAGAGAGTAATAAAACAATAAATTATGTATGCAAATCCCTAAACTGTTGATACGGGTGACTCAATGAAAAACAGATATTTGTCAACAAGTTTACAGAAGTATATAGGAAAACATTTTTAAATTGAGTATGACCACCAGGTATAAAGGTTGAAGCAGAATAGAATACAATAGTTGTGATGAGTACTAATCCCTAAATAAGGTTGCCAGTGTCGGAGTGATGGAGGTTAACAGGTACTAATGAATTTGCAAGAAATGTAAGATGTTTATTTTATTGGTTATATATATCCAATAAAAGTTTAATAAGTACCTACCTATTTGCAAAATAAAGTTTAATTCTTTAGATAAAATAAAACGTTTTATTTTATCTGAAATGAGTGCATTCCACGAAGTAAGGGTTTCAACAATCAAACATTTAATTCTTTAATTCCAGGAATCTACGACAGTAATTGACTAGATAATTACCTTCTAAACTTATTCCACAGAAAATGTGATAGTGGGTTTTTCCATTTTGTATATAGGAAGGTCCAAGTGGCGTATTCAAAATTCTTAACAGTTCACTAAAAGTAGGTACTTCAGTTGCAAGGTGCAGTTTATTGTGTATACTAGTGTTATGGAAAATTTGGAAGTGCCGTGTAAACGCCGAAAAATTGGTCCTCTAACAGTTAATGAAAAAACATTAATATTTAATTGTTTTAAATCATTTACAGACAAACTTTTATGTGAAAGTGTTGATGAGACCGTTGAGTTAGTTAGCAGTACACTTGGTGTTGGGAAATCTACGATTTACAGAGTTATTAAAGAAGAGAAATGTGGTACTTTTCAAATGCCACGTAATGCTCCAGGGAAACCAAAATTTCAAATAGAATATCATTTTAAAGAAGGACTTCGACGGAAAGTGCATGAATTCTTCTTTAGACAAGAATTTCCAACATTGGATAAAGTTCTTGTCTCAGTTTGAGATGATAAGGATTACCCAGAAATGAGTCGAAGTACGTTATGGAAACTTTTAAAAGAAATAGGCTTCCGCTGGAAAAAGAATCCCAGAAAGTCTATTTTATTAGAAAGAAGCGATATTGTCATATGGAGAAGACATTTTCTAAGAACCATAAAGGAAATGAGAAACCAAAAAAGAAAAATATTTTATCTTGATGAAACATGGATCAACGAGGGTCATACACCAAATAAATTTTGGCAGGATGAAACTGTTACAAGTCAAAGGCACGCTTTTGTAAATAACTTATCTACTGGTTTAAACCCACCATCAGGAAAGGGACGCAGGCTGATAATAATACACATTGGCAGTTCAGACGGTTTTGTTGAAGGTGGTTTATTAACTTTTGAATCAACTCGTACCGGTGACTACCATGAAGACATGAACGCTGATGTCTTTCAAGAATGGTTCGAACAAATGATAGATCTTCTTCCTAAGAACTGTGTAATAGTAATGGATAATGCAAGTTATCACTCCAGACTTATAGAAGGACTGCCCACAACCAAGTGGTTAAAAAAAGACTTGCAGAATTGGCTGAGTTCAAAAAATATTACGTACCATCCCGGATCTATAAGAAAGGAACTTTATTCGTTGTGTGCCCTTCATAAAGAAAAATTTAAAAAATACGAAATTGATGAAATTGTCAAAAATCGTGGAATGACAGTACTTAGATCCCCACCATATCATTGTGAATTAAACCCGATTGAACTGGTATGGGCACAGATAAAGAGTGAAGTTTCAAGAAAAAATACCACTTTTAAAATTCATGATGTTAAACAGTTGTTTTTGGAGGCCGTAAATAATGTAAAACCTGAAAACTGGGAAAAGGCAGTAAATCACACTATTAAAGAAGAGAAAAAAATGTGGAAGCTGAACAATATTACTGATAAAATGATCGAGCCAGTTATTATAAATCTTGGTTCTGAAAGTTCATCTTCTGAATCTGATTTGGATTTGTAACAAGTAGCTGTAAGTTTTATATTAATATTTTTATTCATCTATTTAACATACCTTAGACGGTTTTAAAAACTCTTTTTCTCTTTTGTAATTTTTAAAAATTAAAAAAAATGTGAATTTTTTAAAACCCTTTTTAATGTAGGCCAGTCAGTTCTAATATAGTGTGTGATAAAAGAGGTCACTTTTGTTTACATACACATAACACTTTATAACACTGAAATAATTCATTTATTTTTTACAATTATTCAAAGTAATTTTTCAATTAATCTTGAGCACGCCCATGGAGTGGTCGGAGCTACCAGTTAAAATTATGGTAATTACTCTCTCGTTCATAAAAATAAACTATAGTTCTAATCTTACTATTTTATCGTAATCCCAACTATCAAAAATGTTTTACTCTATGTTTGTATTATAAGTCAATAATAAACTATTTGTTCTTAATTTAAAAACAACTATATAAACAAACTATATACATATATTTTGTAAAATATATCTCGTAACATCATATTTTTTTTCTAATTTTAATGCTACGGATTTTAACGTTATATAACATAAGTCCGAAATTATCTGCATAGTTTGACAAATTCAATTTTGTTTGCAGGTTTTGGAATTTTCATCAGAAACAACACCATGAGTTTTCTGAATTCCTTGCAGGAATACGTGAGCAACAGCGTAGCCGGGTTGACTTTAAAAAGTCCAAAAAGGTGAGTCGTTTTATCGTTTTTTTATTTGTAAATTAATTGTCAATTTTTCGCAATTATGAAAAACACAAAATTAGATTAGAATACCAATAATGACGAATAGTAGTTAATTGTTTAATTAAATTGTAAATAGTAATAGATTGTAAATAAAGGAAATGGTTTAATTTGTTAAAGGAAATTGTTAAAGGAAATTGTTAAATAGAATTACTCGAAATATAAAAGATTTGCTTGGAATACTATTTGAAAATTTGTTTTTCTCTAGGAAATTATTTCTTTTTTTTTAAGCATAATGTTTCTTGCTCTTCTATTAAAAGTGAGAGTTAGTTCCTGGTGTATTTATCGATTTTTTTATTGTTTTATTTAATTGCATAGATCATTAATGAAATTTTGAGAAATGAACAAATCACTGGAATTATTTACTCCTATTTACACTTTTTAATCTATCGATTGGAATGTGCCTATCGACGAAAAAAGCATAAATAAAAAAACATCATTTATGTTATAATACCATAAAAACACTAGTAGAGAAGCAACAGTAATAATAAAAAATTAATTGACGATGAATCATTAAAAATTGTAAAGAATCACAAATATCCTCAAAAAAACTTGTTATTGGGGTATATTTTATCATTTTATTTTGCGAAAAACAAAAATTAATACGGTGTTTTGAGAGAAAAACATGTTCCCAAATAGGAACATTGGCATAATATATAGGTCACAACTATATAACAAAGTAATGTCATTGCAGTAAAAACATATTATATTCCATACATAATAACAAAACTCAAAAAATTTAATTTAAAACTATAAACCTGAGGTTACAAAATAAACATTTTCAATTTGGTTAGCAAGCTTTATAATATTTACCATAACAAAAATTTTTATGTTCACACTTTTTATATCATTCTAAACGTGTGTTTCTTTGGCATAGGTACTGTACAGTACATCTTTGTTATTATGTACTTCTTGAAATATGATTTATTCTATCAAATCGTATATCTTAATATGCATATCTTCTGCAGTAGTCATTGCCTAATTGTTCGTCGCCTACTCTTGGTGGCGTGGAAGCTTGAACTTGAACTCCAACCTTCCTCTTTTTCCATGTACTTTAAGCCGATATATTTTCTATCTCGGAAGATTCATAATCATGAGTTTCTACTTCACCAGTTACTTCGTCTGGTCTACATAAGGAATATCAAACACCTGATCGTTCATAATATCCACTGGTTCTGCAGATCTTAAAGCTTGTACGTCGTTTAGTGCACTTTTCCGAAATCTGTGCCTTTTATAGATATGATCTAAGTGTATAAATATATATCTAAGTAGGTACTTATACATTTTTTTACTGCCGCCAACTTGCCATAAAAACTTTTTGGATCCAAAAAAATATTAACTTCTCTACTGAAACGTAACTAAAACTCAACATTTTTATAAACACCACGTGTTTTCTTCAAACAAGTTTGTGGCGACTAATCCAAGCTGTTACAATTGTGCGTGGGCACTCTGTAGAGAACTTTGAATAACAGTGTATCGCTGCTGCCAACGTTCCCATTTTATGAACAATGAATACTGAAAGGTACATAAAGGTGTTTTTTGTAAATATTTATTTTATATGACGCGGGTTTTAGATGAAACCTGTAAATAAAGAAAACATCTCAGCTAAAATAAAGCAAGAATGGGAAATACAGAAAGCATATTTATTAAAATATTTCTAAATATTTCAATCACTTTAAAATCCAACATATTTTTTATCGTGTTCCCAAAATGGAAACGTTGGCATTTAAAAGGTTAACACGAGCGATTGCGAAAGCCGTTCTGATGAGGCCTATTAGGCCGAAATACGTATAAGCGGATGCGCAAGCGCCCTGTACATAAAATCAAATCTTATATCTTTTCCTTTTTTAAAAAATGTATGTTTAATTTTACAAAATATTGTTACCAATAATAAACCAATATTTACAAAGAGTAAAGTTACCAATCTAAAGGTATTTGGCTTTTTCTGTCCACCATCTTATATAAAAGAGAGCCTTTTAAAAATAACGTCGTATATCTTTACTATTCCAAATTTTTTACTTCTGCCACCTATCGCTATAAGGAAAACAATTTTAGTTCAATAAATCAAGTCTTTGTGCGTTCCCTTCGCTCTCCACAGGTAATCACTCATTTTATTTTCCCAAATCTCTTTTATCCTCTGGCAACCTCGAACGGAAATTTCCGCCGGCTTCGGAGCATAAGTTAAAAGCCGACTACCTACAACTAATTGTCGACTTGATGTGGAATTCTTGTTTATTTGAAATGTTTCTTGACGTAAACTTAATAATGATAAATAGTTGCTTTTAGATAATGAAAAACGTCAACTTGTTTAACTAATTGAGTTGAAAGTGTCATAAAAATTTCAGAACGGATTTCCAAAAATTATCAAATTTTGAGTTTGATTCAATATTGAAATATTGAATCTAAATATTGAAATATGATAACATAATAATATTGTGTGGAAGACTCCACGATGTTTTTTATTTCTAATTCTTTAATTAAAGATCCATGAAACTGTCATTTCAAATACACATTGTGGCATCAATTTAACTTAGTTTTCTTTATTGTTTAAATAACCACATGAGACATTTACTTTGGTGAATGACTTGAACTTAAAAGACTAATTGGTATATCGCTTTCTATTGACATCTCTCTCTATTTTGTCGTTTTCCTATTATTGAGGATAGTCATTTCTTCCAATACTCCTAAGGAATTTTTTCCAAAGATCTCTATCTACAGCAGCTCGAAGGATTACGCAGAATAAGTGACCCGCTGAATTCTGAATTTGGTCGACCCTCCGATTGGACCGTCATCTAGATCTCCCTCCTGGAACGTTTCAAGAAACAATTTATTTCTTTCAATTATCTCTTCTGCGAACCACGCAGAGAACTGTAGAATTCAGACATGCTTTAGACATTTTTTTTAATGTCAAGTTATATAAAAAATGAAAACGTTCAGGTTTCCAGTTTTTAATTAACTTTTTAACTGTTTCTGGCATATTTACTAACCTCATCTTGATATTTTAAGAGATAAATATGTCTTTAGAAACTTTAGTTAGGCGATTCATCGCATTTTTTGCCATAACAATCCGTTTCCGCAATTTCCATCGTTGTACTAGATCCGAGTTAGTTGAATCTGTTTATTATCTAATATTTCAGAGCAATTGGTTACTCAGCTGAATAGTGTTGAACCTGGCAGAGCCCTTAGGCCAGACAAAGTTCACATCGAGCTGATTAAACTTATAGATGAAGACAATTTAAACGTAATTTAAACTGCCCTCTCAAATGTGGTGAGATACCTACAGAATGGCTACTATCGACCTTTGTTCCTCTACCAAAAACCAAGAATTCCAAACACTGTAATGACTATAGATTAATTAGCTTAATGTCAAACTATTCAAAATATTTATAAAGGTTAGACATGTAAGAATATTCAGAAAGTATGAAGCGGATATGAGTAATAGACAGCTTGGCTTTCGTAATGGCTTTCACAACTCTTGCTCAAAAATATCAAGACAAAGCAGAATATAACATTCTCATGGAATATCTAAAACGAAACGAACTCGAGAAAAATGATATTAACATAGGGAAAAATCTCTGTTGCCAACAGGCTATGTTAACAGATGGAAATACCACTCATGCGCATCAGATAACGTTGGGAGTTATTCAACTATCTACATTTAGCCATACGGCTCACACTCCCTCTAAGGGGAAAATTCACTCATCCCAGATACCTACGGTAACAAAAAGATTGAGCTCTGGTGGGACTCTTTCCATGTTATCGAGTCCTAGGTGACTTGGTACGTCGGTGTAACCCCCAAAAATTCTCGCACGCATCTGGACATCGAAAGTAGCACAGCTTTCTGCATGATCTTATTTAGATGTTCATTTAGACCTAGCTTTTTTTATGTTTTCGAGGAGGTTATTCGGAATGACTCCAGTGGTAGAAAGGTGTTAGAAAGAATAATAGGTATCGTCTGGGTACTTTTAATTCTCCATTGTCTCCTTATTTGTACTTCCAGATCTCTGTACTTGGCGATGTACTTTTCATTGTACTTAACACGCAGATTATTGTTATTAGGTATCGCTATATCGATTAGTGTTGCTTGCCTCGTTAGTTTAGTAACCAGCGCGAGATCTGGTCTATTAGGTGCTACAGTTTGGTCTGTGGGCACAGTGCGATCCCAGTATAGCTTATTGTTGTTATTCTTAAGCATACTCTCAGGAATGTATTGATAATATGGGAGGTGGTTTGTTTTTAGAAGTCCCAGTTTAAAAGTTATCTCTTGATGGAGGATCTGCCCTACTGAGTCATGCCGTTCCTTATATTCAGTTGCAGCAAAGTCCTGGCAGCCTCCTGTAAGATGTTGGATGGTTTATGGTTTATGCCATATCGGCATTTGTCGTTTTGGACTTGAAGGTCTTTGACGATATATTTCAGGTAATTTTTGGTTAGTACAACCTGATCCTGAATGAGAAGTCATGAACCTTCTGTTTCAGGGAACATCTTTCCTGATGTCGACGCTATATTGTCGACATAGTTTTGACTGCCTTCATTCGGATGTCGCCCGTGCAGAGGTTTACCCATCCAGATACGCATTTTTTCGTTCTTAGTAAGATGGTTTATGCGCATATCTTGTTCTCTCAGCTTGATCGGTGTTGTGTCAACTACTGCACAAATCGCGCGGTATGAGAGTAGATGTCTCCGCCTGAACCTGAAAATAAGTAATAAACGACATGAAAAAGGTCTTCGAGTAAGTAGACCGGTCTTTTTGTACCATCATCATTCTTGTTGCACACTCGAGAGTCTTACACCAACGTTTCTCACAGTTTCGCGCTGACCGTGACCATCTGCTAACGCTGCCACAATTCTTGTCTTCCCAAAACAAAACGAACAAGACTTAGGCTCATTGTAATACACACCCAATGACAGTACAATACAAGCAATATAAAATTGACGCTGAAACCACAGAAACAAAAATTATGCTAATTGTTTTTAGGAATTAGGGTAAGGGGCCTTATTTACCTCAAATGCTTATAGAAATAACAACAACAACAAAATAAATTGTAATTATGGGGTGATCCTAAATTTAATCTCGGCAGTGTATTTTATATAACAGTGAAGACATTTCACATACTCTTTGATAGATAATTTTTGTGAAATTTAAAAAAACATTAATAACGCTCTCACTTCGACTGAAAGTCAATCTAGAAGTAGATTTGTGGGCACACGCCAAGAAAATTAAAACATACTTTACAATTTTAAGATAACCAGCCAGTATTATTTAGCTTACACAACGTAAATGAAATCAATAGCTGCATTCGAAACGTTATCTGAATTTACAAATGTTTGAACACGGTTTCGGTAAACTGATTAGATAAAACTAATTAACTTCAATGTGGGCTAATACTGACAATTCACTTTGAATACCTAAAATGTTTACTGACAACTATGTCAATACGTACCTTTCAGAATATACTCTATAAGCTGTATCGCTTATCTTTATATCAATACATCTTCGATTATATAGGTATATATTATGTCGTCTGTAATAACAGCTTGTTTTTAATAACGTTGACGATAATTGACACGAGAATCTAAATTTCGATAAAGCTTGATATTTTGCAGCACAAAACAAAAACGTCGTTTGTAACAGAGAAATCATTAATTTACGAAATGTCATTATAATAATGTTTAATACTGACTGTTGTACATCTTTATTACTTCCTTGTATAATGATAATATATTTTAAAGTGCTTGACATTAAAAAGTTCTTTAAATATAGAATAATGGTGTAGTGTAATAGCTTTTGTGACATAAAATTAGTGTTAATAAATGTTAAAAGAATGTTAAAATTTATTGAATTATCTCAATGTTTTCATCCGATTCTAATTTTTGATGGACAAACCAACAAACGCGTAATCTTTCTCTTACTTCTTTATCCGTTTGACGATCAACGATTTAGAAAACGGATGCCATAACTTTTTTTATTAACTTTCCTACTGCATCGGAGTTACTTAATATTTCGGTCAACAGTTGTGAACTTAATGTAATTGGATAGAAAGTTTTGAAACCATTTGCAAAGCCTTCGAGGGAATAACCCGTCAGGAAATTGCGAGACTCTAGGAAACACTTGATTAAAGGCCGAACATAACAAGGCCAGAAACTTGATCGTCGAAGTATTGCGATGCTCTTCTCAAACTTCTGTGATTAAAAAATGATTAAAAGATTCTCCGGAATAATCGCTTTCGAGGATTGTTTCTGGACTGTTCGATAATCCATTCTAAATAACGATTTGTATGCTGTATAAATTTTCTATGTCCAAATTGTATTAATATACGTTTTTAAAAATATTTTTAAAGAAACCTGACATTATTTAAAAATGAAAATATTACGATAGGTAATTTGTTATCTTATTTAAGTAAAATTTAAATTTCCAAATGGAAGGAGTCATAATTATTGGTTCGATTTTTAAAAGTCTGTCAATATTTAATATATAAGAGTCTATCAATGCGAGAAAACAAAAAATATTCTTCAAATCGGTACGTGGAACAAAAAATAATCAAAGAACTTTATGAGAAGAATATTGATATCTGTTCACTTAAAAGACAAAAAAACTACTTAACCCTTTAAGTATTGATTTCATTGTAGCTAAATAAAACTGTTTAAGAATGACTTTAATGATATTCGTTGATACCTAGAAACCTAACAAAGTGATTGATTTTTTACATTGTTGCGTGTCCTTGTATCCTTAGAAACGACATGAGACATATATGTCCCATAATTGTTGAATGGTGGGATACATAAATCCCGTCAGTAAAGAAATAAACATATTCAAAATAAAAAAAAGTACATTACACAAAAAAAACCTTACTTCTTATGAATAATGTGGTAAAAATAAACTTTTGCATAGATGCACATTGCACACAGATAGTCGTAGTTCGAGTTTCTGATTTATTTTGTGAACATCTAAAGCACCTTCTCCTTGTAGGTATTTGTTGTGACACATGGTCTCCAACGTTGATCATCTGTTTTTGCAGTTTAGATATTCTTCCAGAACGGCCACTTATTCATCTTTTTACATTTGATTTTGATCTTCAATTAGCTGTTCTGCTAGTGGCGCCAGAAAATTCAAAAGTAAAAATTTTTGATTATCTTGTATACATCATTTATGCAAATCCTTGTTAATAATCCAAGAATTTACAATAGCGTACATAACTAATCTATAAAAAACTTTTCTCCACCATTTCGCAGATTTTCGGTCCATATCATATGAGCTAACGTTTTGATCGGCGAGATCTACTCACCTCATTAAATTATTGTAAAAAATAATTGCTCTAAACAAGTAAACTCAGTTTTTTTTTCAGTTTTCAGCTTTTTGTTAATAATTCCAACAGTTGTACTGTGACAATTGGACATCAGCATCATTTCTTTCGTATTTTTCCATTTAGTCGCTAATATTCCTTCGTATGAAATTAAATACCCCATATCACCCCTTAACATTTTGTTATTTTAAAATTTGCCTACGTTTACTTGATTGGCGATATAGGTTCCTAAACATAAAAAATTTAGGGTATTTATAGTAGTGAAAAATCTATCAAAGCATAGACACACATCTGGTGACCGTGTTTTGATGTTAACTAGAATTTCAACAACTCGTTTTCCTAGAGTTTTAGTAGTTGGTATGGATTCTTTTCCCGAGTAAAGTACTGGCCTCATAGGAAGATACTGCTTCAGGTCAGATCAACAAAAATTGTTTGTAGGGTTGATAATTTACAAGATACAGTGCAAAAACCCTTTGTCTCCTTTTCCCAAGATGGATGCCAAAGTTAAGGGTGATAACCCCATAAACTTGAAATAGAATTATAGCATGATTTTTATGGTTCACAAAAAAGTAATATAAGAGCTTTATAAGAGTGGAAATGAAGAAATTAATAAACTCGAAAAACTTTTTATTCTCTTTAAATAAGAGAATTTTGTTTTTTTTTTTTTTCGAAATAATATTCAAGTTCCTCTATTTTATATTCCATATACTCAAAGTTTCCTTTGTTTCAGATTTTCGCTCTCTCGAACCGAAACAGCAGCCGAAGCTGCAGCTGTACCGTCGGGTTCCCGAAGCAACTCAGCAGATGGCAACGCTCCAGGTTTTCCGAAAGTTATTCCTACTCCGGGTGCCGTCGCCCTCGTCCAACGTCGCAAAAGTAATCTGGAGTGTCCGATTCCCGTAAGCCCTTCGCGTCGACCGGGCTCGTTTCGGCAAAAATCACCGCGTGCTACTCCCGATAAGCAAATCACGTTTTGCTGCAGAAGAACCAGTTGGCCGGAGGTTGACGTTAACGTTAAATCTGGGTAAGTTATATACATATATACCAAAAAAAGGACATCCCAATATACCAGAATCATGGAAAATTTATTTCTTTTGTTTGCATTATGGTGTATTCACATGCAGCCAGAATCATTAATTTATTATTTTAAAAGAAGGATTTAGGAGACCGGATCTGATTTCCGAACCACATAGTGTGTTTAGTTTCAGCTCCAATAAATTCGCACTTTTATACTAGTATTTTCACCATAGTAAATAAAAAAAAGTGATATACCTGTCTATTAAAGTTAGGCGTAAAACGTGAGTAAAAGAATATTAATTAGATTGAATTAATATATTTATTTTGGAAGTCGATCTAAACAAAATAGTCATATCAACACAACACCGGACTGGTTTTTTATTAACAATTAATAACAATTAATTTATATTTAAATGGGAATAAGCCACAATTAAAGGTTAAAATACGTTTATTTACGTTTCAATTTCCACTTCGGAAATCGTTCTCAAAATACAAACATTAGTAAATTAAACAAATTTTGTTTTTTGTTACTTAGTGAAAAATTCTTCTAATAATTTAACTTTATCTGACTCATCTATATTGACAATTCGGACATACCTTATACATTTTAAAGTAGACGACTTTAAAATGATATTGCCAATATTGTTGAGTTGCGTTCCTGGGACGACTTTACTTATAAGTAGACTTCGGCAAATATGCAAATAAAAATGTAGAAAATATGCACATAAATATGCACGTGTTTACCCGAAAATATGCAAATATTTTACAAAATATGCATACAAATAAATAAAAAAATCGTAAAATAGTAACAATTTTATTTAAAAAAAAAGTGTACATAACTAAATATTTCCTACTATTCGTTAAGATTTACATTTATTTTAAGTAACTACATCATTTTTAAGTATGAATAAACTTATTTAGAATTATGGTAACAATAAATGACCAAGTGGTGTTCAAAATTTTCTAACAAAAACTTGTGGCTTCTGTCTGAGTACATATATTTATATATGGAAAAACTTCGTTCAACATCAACTGATGTAACGGGAGCATTTTTCAAACTAACCAAAACATTTGGTTCTAAATTAATTGTTTCCGAAATATTTCCAGCTAGAACACTGACTACTTCAGAAAGAATATGGTAACCTTTATTTTTTTCCATAGTAGCTTCAAATTTTTTTAAAATATCTTTTCCAATATTACCTCTAACGTTCCGACAACATGACGCAAATTCTTTTATTAATGCTGTACTTTCGAACAATGACAGTTTTGGTGATTCTAACTGAGTAATTGTTTTTTGAACAAAACTAAAATTTGATTTTATAAATGAAAGTTCTTGTTGAAGCAAGTTACTCTGAAAAGTTTGTTTAGAATCCAAAAGAGATTGGGAACTTTCATTTGTTAACGTATCAATTATGTTCTTTATTTTAACAAAATGATGTGCATAAAAATTAGCTGCTTCTAACCATGTTCCCCATCGCGTTAAAATAGTTTGTGGTGGAAGAGGAATGTTAGGTAGCATTTCTTTATAAAGTTGAATTCTTATATGAGATTTAAGAAATACTTTTTTGACACTGACAACTTTTTTCGTATTTCCTCTGCAACTCTGTTTAATCCATGCGCTACACAAGTAACATGTATTAAATCTGGGAAAAATATTTTTAAATTTTGTCCTGCTTTCACCATATAAGGAGCAGCATCCGATAAAATAAGCAGTGATTTATTAGAAGGAACAGTTGTCGGAAGAAAAAAAGTTGCTAATGTTTCTTGTATAAAACGCGAAATTGTTAAAGCATTTGTTTTCTCAAGTTGCTGGCATGAAATAAGATGAAATTTTGGTAAGGTATCTTCTTTAAGAACACCAATCAATAAATGAGCAATATACTTTCCTGAGGAATCAGTGGTTTCGTCTACAGATATGTAAAAATAATTATCTGCAATTTCTTCCTTAATATTAATTAACACCGACGAGTATAGCCCGTTCACATTATTTCTTCTTAGAGACCGATCACTTGGAACATTAAGTTTGCAATATTTTTTTAGAAACGAACTAAAATTTACATTTGCTAATTTTGAAAGCGGTATGTTTGCAGACACTAATGCGCGACACAAGTCTTCATTAAAAGTTTCTTGCTCATCTAATTTTTTTGAAGTAGATTGGAAACATTTAGCCATTGAAGTTTGATGTTTTCCTCCTATTTTTCCTTTTTTTGCAATGAGTGAAGCAGTTCTCACATGTTGGTCTATCTGAAATTTCTTCTCACATGCTATCTATAAATAAAAATAAAAACATTTATTTTAACCCAACCTTTAAAATATAAAAATATACAAGGTGTTTTTGGTTAATCAAATAACTGGTTTGGAAAAAAAAACACTCGCTAAGTGTTTTAAATGCAGTATTAATCCACAAATTAGTTTTTGTTGCTAACCATTAGTACATCATATAACTTATTTTAAAATTCAACAAAAGTTTTTTTTTTGTTAATTCAATTACAATAAAAATAATTGTGTTTTAGAATAGCTGACTTCATAAAAAAAAGTAAAGGTGAAAAATTTTTCTAAATACACACCATTGTATTGTACCATGGACAATTTTTTCTCACTAAAGGAAGCTATTTTTCATTTAAAAACAACCTGCGAGTACTAAATGTCAAGTAAATACGTTTATTCTTTTTAAAGTTATTGTTGCTATTAACTAAAAGAATATAATTTTTTTTAATTTTAACACCCTGTATCTCGAAAAGTAAATAAGTTTGACCCCTCATTAACTATATCGTTTTGTTCAATTTTTCGAGAAGTATCTACAGTCAAACGTTGTAAGTGCCATTTGGAAACACCCTGTATGTATGAAATATTAGATATTTAATAGAAAATATTAGATACTTACAATTTTGCCACAGACTGAACAGTAGATTTTTCCCATATCCATAGACAGCTCTTTATAAGGTTTAATCCAAGTTGAAGCACTGGTTGTTTTAGGCATTATAAAATCACAATCTTACTTTTTGTTACGCACAACGAGTGTTTACGCTTTGAATATCAAAACAAAAATGATTTACAAATCTGAGCATCAAATTAGAAATGTTTAGGTACCTAATTCAATAAACTGGGAGATTTTGGAAAATCCCTAAATTAGGAACAAAACTATTAGCCGTTTACCTGCTGTTAAGATACAATAAATTATAGATAGATTTGGGGATTAGATCATAAAATGCAAATGAGCGAACCCTTAGCGATTATCCAATAACTGGATGCCTCAGTGACCGAGACTTTCTAAGAATGTTGAGGGCTACTTAAATTGATCTTCTTTAAAATTGTAAATGTTTTGTACCTGTAGAGATTACGTACTTAGATCATTTCTTGATTAAAATGACTACAAAATTTTATACAAGAATTGAAATAAATTGGTATGAAAATTTTCAAATACAGTATAAAAATCTGAACTTTTATGCACTTTATGCAAACTTTTATACAAATATGCCAAAATATGAAATATTTGCATAAAATATGCACAATATGCAAAATATGCAATATGCATATTTGCCGAAGTCTACTTATAAGATAATTCATTCGATTACATGAAATCAACTTTAACTTGAGAATATCCGTCAGAAAAGATCATAACATGTAATTCGTCTTTAAAAAGACAAATATATGCCATGATGACAGTAAAATTCTCCTGTTAGTGATTCCATAGTAAATTATGAGGGAAAAACCAGGAAAAAAACCTCATAATACTATGCCGACATGGTAAGTATTTGATCGTGCATTTAGTTTACCTTCAATAAACACCAAATTCCGATTTTATATGTTTGTTATTTAAAAAACATAAATGATGTATTCTCTTTACTGACTTACCAATACTGATATTTTTCTTTTAATAACTTCCTCTTTCAATATGGGTAACCAGATCCTACTACATTCTGCTGAGGAATTCGCGACACAATTGGTCTCATTTAGCATAATTAGAGCCGCTTCTTTGATTTTTCTCTTTTTACCATCCGTTTCTTTTAGGACTATATTTGAATCATTCAGAATATAGTAGAATGTAGTAGGATCTGGTTACCCATATTGAAAGAGGAAGTTATTAAAAGAAAAATACCAGTATTGGTAAGTCAGTAACGTATAGAGAATACATCATTTATGTTTTTTAAATAACAAACATATAAAATCGGAATTTGGTGTTTATTGAAGGTAAACTAAATGCACGATCAAATACTTACCATGTCGGGATAGTATTATGAGGTTTTTTTCCTGGTTTTTCCCTCATAATTTACTATGGAATCACTAACAGGAGAATTTTACTGTCATCATGGCATGTATTTGTCTTTTTAAAGACGAATTACATGTTATGATCTTTTCTGACGGATATTCTCAAGTTAAAGTTGATTTCATGTAATCGAATGAACTATCTTATAAGTAAAGTCGTCCCAGGAACGCAACTCAACAATATTGGCAATATCATTTTAAAGTCGTCTACTTTAAAATGTATAAGGTATGTCTGAATTGTCAATATAGATGAGTCAGATAAAATTAAATTATTAGAAGAATTTTTCACTAAGTAACAAAAAACAAAATTTGTTTAATTTACTAATGTTTGTATTTTGAGAACGATTTCCGAAGTGGAAATTGAAACGTCAATAAACGTATTTTAACCTTTAATTGTGGCTTATTCCCATTTAAATATAAATTAATTTAAAATGCCACAAGAAAATAGCTTCAGAACAAAATTAATAACAATATCAATAATACCTATAATAATAATAATTAATACTTCTCAAAGTAATCCAATGTACTCTTCTGTTGTATCTCAACAAACCAGTCCAAAACCATCATATTGTGAAAATGGCAATCGCAACATGTAATTTTGTGAATGGATACTACTTCATGCAGTTTATTATCTAGCTAAGTCGTCGCTAACGAATGCTTCTATCTTCTATTAATTGTTAAATCGGTTTTTTGTTTCTCCACGATTTTATTGGCATAGGTTTACATTCGTGATAATTCTCTGTTGCAATAATGGTATATTTATTTTTAATTGAAAGTTTAGAATTTACTTTGTTTTTTTGTTTTTAGACTATAACCTAATTTCTACAAAATTAACATAAATAAAAACGTTCCGAGAATTTCGCTCTGCCATTATATAATATTAAACTAAACCACTGAACTAATTTACTTGGCTAAATTACTGGACTGTGTTAATCAAATAATTCGGGAAACCGTCTCTCTGGATACACTTATTAGGAAGTGTTTGAACAAAGTCTCCAATGGCTATGAATATGGGTTTAATACCAGGAAATAACACGAAAATGATTGCTGTCTTATCAGGTTACATAAAATATGCAAATTGTTTTGAAGTTCCACTTACCTTTCGGTAGTTTTCAAGGAATCAGGAATCAGGGTGTAAAAATATATTTCATGAGCACAATTTAGTAGTTGGATATCTATATCAAAATAAGTTAGGAAAAATAATCTATAAAATTGATTTATTTACAAAATATACATAATAGTATTATTCAGAGAAAAATGACTGTCAAAATAACTATTTTTAAGTTAAGTTCCAAAAAACAAAAAAAATTTTATTTCATATAGTTTTGGTAACGCCCCACAAATAGTTTGGCTTTTTTTTCACCCATTTTGTTATTAATTGAAGGGCTTAATGTGAAACAATGACAAGCCACACATGAGTTCAAAAAGAGTTAATGCTATGCTCGGTTATAGTAATAGAGTAATAGTATAACAAACCACTAAAAATTTATTTACGCCCTTCTTTAATATATGACGCGATAAACCTATGGTAACACTATTGCATAGGTCTAATTTATTTAATATCTAATCTACATAATGACAAGCCACATCAAAATGGCGAACATGGGTGGAAGCGATTCAGATATTTCTGTGAGTTTTGACGATTCTAGCAAGAAAAATACTGAAGTTAAGTCGACGTTTGATGACAGTGACCGTGATCCTGACTATGTACAATCTAGAAGTGACTCAAATTATGAAAATGGTTATACTTGTTATACTATTGCATTTTGTTGTAGGATAATGAACAAGGTCCGCCAAGAAAAAGAACAAAACCAAACACACCCGAAAAAACTCCAACAAGTCGATGGAGACAAAGGAATAAACACTGTTATTCAAGAAGAAAAATTAGACGAAATTTAGGACAACCACATATTATGTAGACGTCAAAACAAAAAAAAAATTGTGCCTGGTCGAGAATTGGGACCTGAGGTTTTAGACCATGCACAAATTTTTACAAAGAATAATTTTTTTCGTAAAATCTATAATAAAAAATTTTCCCATATGATGCCGACATAATTGGACACACTCTAAATGAAACTTTTATTTAATAGATTTATTCAACATTATTATGATAAATCAATCGGTAATAAGTAGCTGAAATCGAAACTAACTTGTAAGCTTACTAATGAATAATAAAAGATAATACAACTACAACTTTATATTTTTCCTAGAAGAGCACTTATACGGATTATATTGTTATTATATAAAATAAGTGAATATTTATCGTCTGCTCGGGTAACAAAGGCTCAAGGTGATATTTCTTAGTGAATAATACATGTTATGGTGTAGTTCAGCAGAATTTAGCAGAACAAAAACAAAATATACAAACCTTCCCTAAAAAATCAAAGAATAGTTGTCCAAGTGTATCCATAAAGAGTTATAAACTTATTATTTTAAAAAGTAGAATTCATCCATCAGAATAAATTAGTAATTTGTAAGTAAAATTAACATCAGGATATTTGTACAGAATTCAAATTTCTTTTTGTTTAAGTAATAATTAATTAGAGCAAATTTCACATTAAATTAAATAAATCTGATAACAAAATTAAAGATTCTTTTTTTTGGCAATCAGATAAGAAAGTTTGTACATGATAAAGGTTACTAGAACATTTGATCTTTTTATATGTTTTATAGTATAATAAATAAATGGTTTTTATTCTCCTTGATTTCCTGAATAAAACAAGCAACTGATAAATACTAGAAGACACCAAATAAAGGTAATTGATATGATAAATGAGCCCTGAGAATTTTGAATTATTGCATAATTTATTTTATTGTTGATTAGCTTAAACTTAATTTTGTTTACTTGTTACTGCAGGCTATGGCTTCCCATCTTTCAACCCACTCGTTCCACTCTTCAGAACACAATTCAAAAGAATCTACCCATCGATATGGTTTATCTACCTAAACGCTTCCGTATAATCTATTGTCTTGAATGTTGAATTTTTGTATACAAAGATTTCTACTTAAGCATTCAAAGAATTTACAGATAATCTCTCTACCTTTTGGAATTTTCAACAAAAACCATTAAAAAAAAACATTATTATTAACAGTAAAGTGCAATGAGAATATTAATCAATAATTTCCTAAGAATCTGACAGACTATCTGTTCCAAACAGAAAATTTAAAGAAACTGTACTGATTTTGCTAAAAAAAAGGTAAATTTCTCGTAGACAGGTAAAAAAATATGGATGTTTAGCTATAAAATTGCAATGCCTAAACGCTCTTTTTCGGTTTAATTAAATCAATCTACCTGAAAGCATCAACTTAACGTTTTCCCAGCTAAATCGATATTCGTCTTTGAGAGAAAATGCTGGGAAAATTTACATAAAGACAAAATGAGAAATCACAGATTTTATATAACGGCTTATCTAAAATCGTAAATATTAAGAAGATTTTCTTAAAGATATTATTTTTAATTTGTCTTATTTGTCTTAAGACATTTATTTATTTAAAATATTTAGTACCGTAAATGTTATTTCCATAGCTAAATGCTAAATACTTATTTGTTTGTAGTGGTGGTAACAAATTCTTAAGGAAAATTAGAGTTCACTGTAAATAAGGTAGTAACACTGGGAATTGAAAGGATTTTAGAGATCAAATATCTGTCGACTGGACTAATAAGAATTATAAGTATATTATGAAAGGTTAATTTACATTTTACGGTAAAAATCAATAAATCAATGAATAATATTAGATGGATTAGATTATGTAGTAAATAAATGTGTTACCTACATGATTATTTTTATGATTCTCATGAGATGAATACAATGCATTCCTATCATTGACCGACAACTATGAGGTTTCCATAACCTATAGCATGAAATTTTAGTTTTGAGTTTTGGCAACAAATGTAAGGCATTTGAAACATGTAAAATGTAAAACTTTAAATTCTGCGTTTTCAGTCATATTTCAAATGCCTCATATTTGTTAACAAAAATCAAAATTGAGTTTTCATGTTATAGGTTTTGAAGACTGATCTCCAAAAATGAAAATTTCACTACAACCGATTTATAAAAATAATAAACTTTATTAACTTCAAGAGAACCGTAAAATTTGGCAAAAATCGCGCAAAGTTTATTTATTAAACAGCTTTATAGAAACTGACTTCATTTGCGAAAAAATACAAAAACTTTATACAAAAGGTGAACTCTTTACCTTTAAAACACATCTTTATTTTTGTCAATAGGTCACTTGAATCAAAAGATATCGAATTTTTACCGTCGATCTGACATGCAACATCGACGGTCGCTTCAAGCGTTGTCTCTAAGAGAACGGTTCATTCTACACAAAAAATGCTTGTAAACATTTTTATTTAAAATTATCTTAGCTACGTTTTTTATTTAAATCATTATTTTCTACGGTGTACAGATTCTTGATAAATTGATTTTTTTGCGTTTCTACTTCCGTGCGAGTGGGGTTTTAGGGGAAAGCCCGGGGGTGAAAGTGGTAAACTTTTTTGCATCTTTTTTGGGTCCCAAAAAGAATAAACTTGGCAAAATTTAGCTTGTTGGTATCATTTTTAGAGGTTCAGTGGCATTTTCGTCTCTGACGACTGGAGTAATAAGTGTTAAGGGAAGCTTACATATTGGAATTTTAGTCTACAAATAGTCACAATATCATTTCTTGTAAAATCTTAATCTTGGTGCCACAAAACTATCGGAATAATTGGATGTAATAGTGTGTATCGTGTAAGGTTATTAGAAAAATAGGTTTTTCAATGCAATTCCTATTTTCCCTTAAAGGTACTCTAGATATCAATAAATATTCTTGAGCTCTTAAATTGTGTTTGATATGCTGTCCAGTTGTAATGCTTTTTTTGGCTAAGGAATCTGCAATTTCATTGCGACGAAGTCCTAGATGAGCTTTCACCAAAGTGAATTTTAATTCGTATTGACTTTTTTTATTTAAAAACTCTCACTTCTAATTCTCTAATAGAAGAAGAATTTATATCAGAAGCCATTACATTAATTGGGTTAGCGATGCATAAGGGCAGATAAGGAATCACTCAAAAGTGTATTTTTTTTTTTAACTTGCAGCCAAACAGAGTCTTAGGGAAGTATTTTAAACGATTTCTAATCGTTTTGGGGTGTAAAAACTAGCTGATCTATATAACATACATCCGTAGTCCAGGATGGTCCTTATAACAAGTTTATAAAAAGTTAAACACGATTGTGGATCTGCTCCCCACCAGCTTCTCCTTATGAATTTAAAAAAAATTTATACCTTATAAATATTTTGATTCTATACTTTGTATAAATGGTCAATTCTAAGGTAAGTTACCTTATTTGATACTGGATACCATAAAGTATCATTTACACTTATCAATATTCAGTAGGTTATGTCTCGTAAAGATGGAACATTCGATTTTTGAGGCGTTAAGGAAAAACCTAACCATTCAAATTTCAAAGTAGTTAGCTATTTATATGACGTGAGACAAAGTTAGTGACAAAATTATCACCACACTATATACTATTATAAATATGTTGTCCATCGTGTACTACCTAACATTACTACACTTAGGTATATTCAAACTGACACTGCCTGGAATATCCATACAAACAAAATTATAAATTAAACAGCAGAAGTCTAGCAACAAACTGTTACTTACTATAAAGCAATATTTTAAACGATTGTAATTTGTCAACATTGGTTTTTTATCATTTTTTGTCTGATTAATTATTTCAATTTATTGGGAGTATAATTTTATATTTCTTATATTTTTACAGAATAAAAACATTGGAGACTTTATTTCTTAAAAGACGTTCTTTTCGAATTTTTATATCATGTTCTTGACCTTTCCTCGTATCCTTCCTTACTTCGTCAAAGACTTTCATACCCTTTACAAATCCCTTGAAAATCTTTTTGGTCATATCCAAATTTCCCAGAAACCAGTTATTTTTTTAAAATACTGCTTCGTCTCTCGCTGAGTTATTGAGATGTGAAGATAGGAATATCGTCTTTGGCATTCATGTTATTATAGAGGTCCGATTGATTTTAGAATATAAAAAGGTTAAGCTGCAGTCTTTGCTCCCCCACTGTCTTTGGATTTATGAACGGTATATATTATATATGATTTAAGATGTACTTATTTGTTTCAGAAGTTGTTTGTGTTCTTCTGTTTAAACGCATAATGGAATTTTGGATATAATTTATATACTACATCGCATTATACGGGGATTTTTCTAAAACCACTAAATCTAAAATAAATAGCCAATTTTCTTTAAAATAGAATAAAATTTTTGCTCTACTTCGTATAGCCGTAAAAAAAGTGGTTCATTATTAAATTTATGACTCTTAAGAGTAGCTCAAATAGTAGATGCATAAAAGTTCTCCCGCGTTCTCCCTTTTTAGAGTATAGTATTACAGCTATTATAATAGCCACATGTTTTCAAACAGTCACTAATTCATAAAATCTCACACTTATAGCAACCAGAAGTTCTCAACTATTTTTTTACATTAAAAGATGACCAGTGATAAGAATTTTTTTCATTTTGAATTAGAGCACTGATTAGAATCCCTATTGTAACGTTGTGTTAAGTTGTAAATCTACCTTAACATTAGTACCATGTGAAATAGAAAAAGCTGAGAAGTGAAAATATGGACAGACGTGGACAGCTTACAGACACTTATCTTATACTCCTATGGTTCTTAAGATGTAATTATTAGTTTGTCTTTAATAAGTAATATATATTGTTATGGTTTAAATTTATTATAATAAATTAATAATAAAATAAATAATAAAAAATTTAATTCACCGACCGGTAAAGTCGTTTCACCCTATAATGAGGAAAATTAGATTTGTAAGTTTCAAATATTTGAATGAGTAATGGTTTTTCTAATTTAGTAGAAAGTAGGCAGATAGGAGATAGATATTTGTGAGCTAATATACGAAAACAATAGAGGAATTCTCATAAACGATTAATGTTAATAGCCCAAAGACAGCAATTTTAGAATATAAGATTTAAGTCTTTTGTTTACAAAGAAATTGGACAAAGAATTAGAAAGTTTTGTGGTCAGGGATAAGTATACAATAACCGAAGTAGTATTAGCTGTATTGTCTCTAGAAACTTGAAAACAAAGAAAATATCTTATTTATGTAAAATTTGGAAATACTAAGGTTATGTGATATCATAATAGCATTGAACTTGTGTTTTAAAAGCCACAGAATTTGATTGGTCGAAAGGGATGGCTTGGTATGTAGGATGTGTGTGTCTGATTGGTGAAAACAAGGAGGGATTGAAGTGAAGAAAGTCAGGTTTTGCCTGATAAAGGGAAGATTACTGTGATTTAAACGTCGGAAGAAGCAAGTTGTTTTTGTTTTATATGCTGCAGTAAAAGTTAGCAGAGTTCTTGTTAAATAATAATTGTGAAAGGTGTATTGTGTCTATGGAGCGAGCCCAAGGATTGATAGCAGTGAACTGAACTACATTCTGTAATAAACAAAGAGGTCTATAGTATATTTGGTACGAGTCGATTAAGTGAAAAACCTTTCGACTAGAAAGAAATTGGGTTCCTGTGAGATATGAGTTTGGTCCAGAAGCTTTTGGAGAGACTATTGCGGCGATAAAAGTAAAAGATGCTGTCGAACAGGCAGCTAAACTAAAATGGAAATGGGCTGGACATAATAAACGTCTTAAGGATGGCCGATGGAATAAAGAAATCGGGAATTGGCGGCCATATGAAGCTAAAAGATCACGAGGAAGACCGCAAATGCGCTGGAGCGATGATATTAAAAGAACTGCAGGACCAATGTGGAAACGTCTTAAAAACAACAGAGATGAATGGCGAGAATTAGGAGAGGATTTGTTTGATTTGTTGGATTCATTTGTTGAATGCCATCGCTTTTATCTATTCTTCCTTTATATAAGTGCTCACTTTTTCCGGCAGATAATTTATTCTAACTTGCATATTGTTGCGAAAGCTTTGTTAAGTTTAAAACGTCTACGTCAGTTATAAGTTACAAAAATTTATAAAAATACCCTTTTGTCTAATTAATGCTTTGTCCGAGTCTCTGTATCATACCTATACAAGATTCATGCATTTGGAAACCATCACAGATAGCTTTATGCATTGTAGCGAGTCTCAAGATTTACTTTTTAGTGCAATTTCAAAAAACTGTAACTATTTTGAAGCATTAAATTTATTGATCTTTATCTAATTTAAATGTTTACCTTTAGAATTAGTGTGTTGAGTTGTATACGATTTGTTTTTTGGAGATTAGCTATTCACGTTCAACATTTCAAGCTACGAAACCATTATCGTATTGTTCTCTAGTTTCAGCAGAACTAATATTCCCTTTTGTGGATTGATAAATACCCTTCTGTTTGTTTTGAAGCCTTTGTTTTATTTTCCATATACATATGAAGAGAATTTGCAAGCGCGATTCTAATCATCATTACACTATAATTTTAATAACTTTCATTGTTATAGTGAATAAAAAACTTTATGCTGTTGTGTCCTTTCAGCCTAGCTCTAAGGTATATTCAGAGCAATGTAAATTTCGTTATGACTGCTATTAAAAATATATAGAGAAATCCAGGTACAAACAATCATACTTTGCTCAGTAATCTTAAGAAAGTATCTTGAGAGATTTCGCAATGTGTACTCATACTTCTTTAATTTTACCAGGTGACTGGTTACCCTTTTTGTAGACTCGGGATATTAAGGAACTGCTGGTTATAAATAAATAAATGTGTCCTTTTTTGTGTAATTTCAACCATTTAGCTGTGCTTGTTATTAATACTAGAAAGCAGAAGGTCAAATTTAGCATGTGTTGTGATTTGAAGTTATTGTAGTGTTTTTATTTAAGGCAAACTGTAATTTGTTCTCAATGTTTAAACAATGAAACTAAAAAATAAAATTAGATTCTATCGTCTAGAGTTAATAGATATAATTTCTTTAAACTGGGTTTTACACTTCCAGGATAGAATCAAATTGAAACATTTTTGAAGATTTTTTTTAATTCTTCATTTCCTTTATTTTGGGTTTGTAACTCTTAAAAGTCCACAAAGCAATTAGAATAAGATATAAAGCACAAATTAACATAACATTATTCACATATTACCTTTGGCACGCCTAGGCATCCTGGTTTCTTGCAACGACTGTGCTTTTCTGAAAATTTAGTCCAAAAGCCTATTTCGTCTTTCCGTATGTTTTTCTCCGGTAGAAAAGCGATATGTCCTCTTTTCCTTTTCTGATCTATTTCTTGTTATATTATAGATTGACTGGGCCTTCCCCTTTTTTTTGAGCCTCTCTTTACCCTCTTGACAAAGACAAATGGCAATAGATGTTTTGAAATATAAACATTTAGTTCATAGTTTTTTCTTATAATAAGTAACTGTGTTTTTTTCTAAAAAGTAACCAAGCATTCACAACTTTTAAATTAAATATATGGAACACAATGTGGAGGTTCCACTTTTTATAATGAATCTTAGTTCTATATAAAGCCATTAACGAGTCCATTAAGTCCACTCCGCCCATACATTTATTTTAAAACGTTACAATGTTAGGACATTCCACAAGAATGATTTCTTTCTTTGCTTTGTCCCATCTTTGAACTTAACTTGTAGGATACGTGGTTACAAATGAACTCAGTAAATGCACCGGCTTGTTGTCGTACTATTTGACTGCTCTAAGGGGTTATTTCTTCTTTCTTGTAGACAAGTTCTTCAAAACTCTCCCTTTCTTTCTTTTTCATATCTTTGTCGGTAAAGAAATTACATCCTATCAATCTGTTAGGACACACCGTACCTACAGTTTGAATACCCAACTTGTCCAGTTTAATTTGCAATTGTTCTTCTTGTAGTTCCTCCTCCTATCGGAGGTTGGCTATCATCACAGCTATCCGTACCTTATTGGCGGCTGCTTTGAAAAGATCTACTAAGCTGCAACTATACCACTCTCTTAGCCAGAAAATTCTTCGTCTTCCTATGAATCTTTTACCCTTGATTTTACCTTGCACTGTGAGCCTTAATATCTCATATTTTGTACTTCTGGTAATGTGGCCTAAATATTGCAGCTTTCTTGTTTCGATGAGCTTTATGACCTCGCAATCCTTTTGTAGCCTTCTTAACACTTCTGCATTTGTAACTCGTTGGTTTCATGGTATTTTCAAAATCCTTTCATTGCACCACAACTCAAATGATTCCAACTTCTTTATATTATCCACTTTTAGTGTCCAGCTTTACATTCCATACCACAAAGTCGAGAACACGTAGCATATTAAGGCTCTTATCCTCAGCTCCAGAATAAGGTCTCGATTAACAAACATTGTTTTCATTTTTATAAATGCTTGTCTTGCAAGCTTGTCCTTATTTCTAGGTCATTGTTTTCATTTACCCAGGTTTCCAGATATTTGTAGTTATTCACTCTTTCTACTTGTTTTCCCTCGATATCTAGCCTTCCTACTGTATGTTGCTTAGAAATAATCATGCACTTGGTTTTCTTAACGTTCATTTGTAGTCCATATTTTATACTGACATACCTATTCATCAAATATGACCTTGTGACCTTGGCATGTTCAGTGGAAGACAGCTGTCTGTAACCTTATAGAAACAACGGACGTTTACGGAAATATAATGTTTAGAAAGTATTTTATGACTCTTATTCAATATGTAACTTAAGAATTACAAGGGGAAATACAGGGTTGATCTGTTTATAGCTCTCGAGATAGAATACGGTAATTCATACCCTGCTACTAGGTCTTTCTTAGGGTCAGCATTATCAACTATCAAATACAACTTTAACAATTATTTACGTCGATGATAGATGGTGATTTTTTGGCTCTTCGCAGTTCATAAAGCTTTTACAGCGTTTGTGTCTTGATTGACCGAAAAATAGGTATTTTGAATCTGTTAGTTGTTCATTTATACCGTTTATATAACCGTCTTTCTTGTAAGGTGAGCAATGCCAACTAAATAACAAATTTTATTTACACGGTGGTGGTGGATTTTGGATATGACGATATTCATATCTTGAAGTTTAAATCTGTATCTGTTCTATGGTATTGTAAATTTTTTTAGCTATTTAGTGTATCACTCATCTAACTCAACTGCTTTGGCAACTTCTGAACTCAACAATGAGATTGCAAGTTCCCGAAAGAAAAATATAAGAAAAGCAGCTTCCGAAAAGAAAATCTTAGTTGGAGACTTTTAGACAAGACACGTCCGTGAAAGAGACGATTAAAGTTGATATAACTTAAGATGTCATATTACTAACATATATAAAATTTAATTAAAAAAAAACATCCTCTCTTAGGGATAAAAGTATTGAGAATGTATTGAGAAATACAGTTTTAAATTTTGAAAATTAGAAAAAATACATATCCATCCCATTAATATTATTAAAACATCAATAAACTAATAATAAATCTTCCCAAATATCCTCCCACTATTTAATATTTTAACTGTACCAGATGCGCCAAAAAGACCATAAATAATTATAATTACCATGGTTTTCTAATTGTTCTCTAAAGTTACGGAAATTAAGATGAAGTAAATGTGAACATTAATCATTTTGTTCATCGAGAATTTCTAAACAGTAATTGTTAAGGGGAAAATCATTCGCGGTGGAATAGTTAATATATATTTTATGATTAATTGGGTAATTTTTTAAAGACAATACTGTTAAAATATATTATGAGCTGTTACTGTAAATGTGTGTTACTAAAATGTTTTACAATTTAGACAAACAACTTTAATTAGAGTATATATTAGGTATAAATAATTGGAGTCAGAATTTAATCCATATTTATTATTTCAGTGTTAAAGTATATACTATGAAACACTTTATATTGTATAAAATATAATAAAGAAAAATATGCAGTAGCAAGCCAGAAAATGATTAAAATACCGATGATAAAATCACAAGAGAGAAGCTAAAAGATGATTTGGCAAAAACCAAAAGTATCAAGGAATCGATTTATTATAAGTAAACAATAAATAGTCAATAACAAACCATGTAGAAATTCTTAGAAACAATAGCGGAAACATTCAAGTTAACATCCACAAATTCTAACCGTGATAAAAATTTCTTAACATATATAAAGAACAAAATGAAAGTATCCCCATTTATATAGTTAACAATTTATTTATTTATTTATTTATCGTATGGCAATTACATCACATTTAGAACAAATACACAAACACTAGTAATATAGGTATTTAACAAACTTTAAATAGTTACAAACAAACATCAAGTGTATTAATATAATCAATTGACTCTGAAGTTGCTAACAGGAAGTCTTCAGGGCTACCATTATACGATCTTGAGGGACACTCTTCAATAATGTGGTCGATGGTTTGGTTCTCCCCACAGTCACATTGAGGAGACGGGTTCTTTCCCCATTTATGTAGCATGTATGCACATCTGCCATGTCTGGTTCGGATCCTATTTAGAGTGGACCATGTTTTGCGTGGAAGATCAAAACCTGGTGGCTTGTGGGTAATGCAGGGCATGTTATTTTGCCATTCGTTCCATTCTTGGGACCATGTATTCGTGATGTTGAACTCCTCATGTATCATTCTTGCAATTTTCATTGGTGGTTTTCTAGAACGGAGACGGGTATTTCGTGCATCCTCTGTATATTGGTGGATCGGTAGGTTTATATTGTTCATGATCTTTTTGTATTTACGTGTAGGTGCGTCGACTTAATTGTGCCAGCTATCATCCTCATAGTGCTGTGCAGCTGATTGTCGACCTTTTTACGTGTGGACTGTGTAGCCAGACTGGAGCACAATATTCAGCGGTCGAGAAAACAAGGGCTAAGGCAGTAGAGCGGAGAGTGAAAGCCGATGCTTCCCAGGTGGTACCGCAGAGCTTCTGTATAATGTTATTTCTTGTACTCAACTTTTGGGCAGTTTTTGTTAAATGCTCTTTAAATGATAGTGTTCTGTCTAGTGTTACGCCCAGGTGTAATCGATATAAAGAACCGCTATTTTGTGACGCGACCCATGACGCATTTTCCTTGTGGCGCTGGTTCCGTGGCGCTGGTCTCAGCATTTTACTTTAGAGAAAAAGTATTACAACGGCAGTGTAGTAGCTTCGCTTCAATATAGACCTTGAGATGGAAAAAGAGCAAGGAAACGCATAATGAAGTAGCTCTGACTTCAAAAAGATCGTGGCTAACACTAACAAACAACAACTAGGAATGTAAACACTTAAGGGAGGCCTGTGTTTAGTTTTGGACGCAAAAAGACTAAAGAAAATAGAAAAAGACTCCAAAACTCACAATGGCTTGAACTAAAAGACAATAAGTAAAACCATTTTACTTATTTAAAATTATTTGCATTCCCGTGAATTATATTATGATACCTACTTCTATGAGAATATTTTTGACAGGAGAATGTTATTGCTTGTAAATGTTTATTTATGTTTATAAATCAAACACAGAATAATAAATTTTTAATTTATTATACAAATTTATTAAATTAAACGATCTGTTATGGTGCTGAATTGCTTTATTTTTTCAACATGCAACTCAACGCACCAACTGCAACACTTCAAATCAATAGAAAATATTAAACAACGATGCAGACAAAAGAAATGACGTTGTATACTGAAGGGGCGTACAATTTCATAAATCATATATTGAATTCCTGCCTGTTGCATAGATTATAAATGTTTCAGTTGGTTTAATATATTATTCATTGGTTGATGATATCGTTATAGTGGGCAGAAATATGATTAAGCCGGCGTCTACTGAGGAAGATGTACCAAGTTGTTTATGCATTTATTGTGTTAAAAAAGTAAAAAATGGGCTAAAATGTATCAATTGCACCTTATTAGCTTACTGTAGCTGTACAAAAACAATGAAAAATATAAAAATTTATTGACGAAGGCACAATATTCAACTAATTGATTCGTATCTGTTAAATCGTGATCAGTATATTCACTTCAACCAGTGTGACTTTCAAAAACAATCTCTGATGTATGGTATCCCTGAAGACTCAGCTTTGGGTCCGATATTATTTCTCAATTATATTAATTACCTAGTATAGTCTCAAAATGAAGGATTTAACACTGTTTTATTTGCAAAAACAACACGAATTAGAAAATCGGATATAAAAAAGAGTACGAAGATAGCTACTTAGCCTGAAAATCAAAACGTGAAACGTTTTCAATGAAAAAAAAAATTTATAAACATTACGTTGAGACAACGGAAAAAAGTATAAGCCGATCTGCACAATAAAATAAAATACGCTAATATATAATATAAACGAGTCAATCTAAAATAGTCGATCTCGTTTTGGTTTACACGTGTTTGGGATCTGGGAGAGCATTGTAACATAACGGAAAACCAGCAGCAATATATATGTACCGGGCTTTTAAACAGACAATCCATTTTACTGTAATTCCCTTGTGATTCTATTCGCATGACTCTGGAAATTGTAACAAGTGTTACATCAGGCACCTGTGCTGCTGCTATCTGCTGAACTCGATTCTAACAAAAATAAAAATTAATGAACGAGGAAATAAAAACTGATTTTTTCGCATTTGTTTTCACAAAAACAAGTATTGTTTTTTGATTGGTGTATTGGTCTAGTGATTGTATTATTGTCAAATAATGGAAAATTGTATTGGATAATCGAAAAAAATGAATGTATATTCATTGAAACAAATAGTGTATCTCATTCGACATTTTCACAAAAGTAATATGGCAAGTAATTTTTTTCTTCTTTTTTAAATTATCTTTGTTTGCTATTATTGTTCAACATAAAAACGACCGTTAAAGATTGTTTTTAGTCGTGCTACTACCTGCATTGCGATAAAATTAAAGTAATGACGAACCAAGCAAAAAATCTCACAATAACAGTAATTCAACCAAACATAAATTATTATTTATTTCAGATATATATTACACATTTTAAAGTAGACGGCTTTAAAATGATATTGCCAATATTGTCGAGTTGCGCTCCTGGGACGACCTTCGATTACATGAAATCAACTTTAACTTGAGAATATCCGTCCTTTTTTTCTTTTTTCTTTTTTCCCTTTCCTTTTCTTAACTTTCTCTTTTAATATGGGTAACCAGATCCTGTTGCATTCTGCCGAAGAATTTGCAACACAATTAGTCTCATTTAGAATAATTAGAGCAGCTTCTTTGATTTTTCTCTTTTTACCATCTGTTTCTTTTAGAACTATACTTAAATTGTTCCATTGAACCCTATGATCATTATCCCATGAGTGTTTACATATTTGACATCTATTAAATTCTTTATTTTTAATATAAGATTGATGTTCATTTACTCTAACATTTAATAGTCTTGATGTTTTACCTTAATAAAATTGATCTCATTCACAAGGTATTTTATAAACACAATTATTTGTTCTTTCTTGTTCATTGTTAGGTTTAGTTTTAGACAAAATAGATCTCCATGTGTTTGTTCTTTAAATAGTGTCTCTGATAATCCTTTTATTTATGATATTGTTATATTCCTTGTGTATGCTGTATGATCTCGTTCTAGGTTGTTCTGTTTTATTCGGTCGATTGTTGAAAATTCCTTATTTTTAAACTATAAAGGCTAATAATTTTTTAATAAAACATATATTAACACATGTTTCTCCTCTTAGAACTATTTTCGTTAGAACAATTAATTCTGGTTCTTATAAGGATTTAATGATAATATAATAATAGGGCCTACGGTATACAAGGAAGGTAACATGGCCAGTGCTACGCTTCAACCGTCTATTATTACCCCTGGTTTTACCCAAGGTACTCATTTTTATTCAGGCTGAGTCGACCTGGGGCCTATAGACATTTTTAAAATGTCTAGATGTTCTTGCCGGCGGTGGGATTCGAACCCCGGACCACCGGCTTGCGAGGCAAACATCCTACCGCTTGCGCTACGCAGGCCCGCTGGGATTTAATGATTCCCTTTTTAATATTGATGTGATTTGATTTGTAATTTAGATATCTGTTGGTATGTGTTGGCTTTATAGACACCTGAGTCTAAAATCCATATCATTCTTAGAGATTAAAACATCCAGGAAAGGTAGTGTGTTATTATATTCCTTTTCCATGTTAAATATTATTGTCTCTTCTTTATCATTTACATCATTCAGGAATGTGGCTGACAACTCTGATCCATGGGGCCTTATTGAAAATACATCATCTACATATCTCCATCATACTGTGGGTTTTAAATTGTGTTTAGAGATAATATTGATTTCAAAATATTCCTTAATTATATCAGCCAATAATAGAGATAAACGAGCCCAATGCTAGACCAAAATTTAGTTTATAGAATTCATTATTTAGTTAAAAATAGGTATCATCAGTACATAATATCAATTACACCATTATAACTGATATATTTAGTCTTGTTTTAGTTGACAACGTACCATTATTCTCCAATTTTGTAGATTATATTTAAACTCTTATTTATTGGCACATTTGTAAATAAAGTATTTATTTTAAAACTTACTAAAATATTATTTGAATTACGTTCTAAATTCCATAATTTATTTAAAAAATGTTGTTTATTTTTTGTAAATGTGTAATTTTAATTTGCAAATGGTTGTAGAATATTTAATAAAAATTTTGACAGTTCACTATAAGAAGAATTCATGGTACTACAAATACCTCTAAGCGGTGTATTCGTTTTATGAACTTACGGTACTCCATAAAAATGAGGTGTCTTACTGTTATGAGGAATAATTAATCTTCTTTGAGGATTTGTTAAATAATGTTTAAACTTTAATAAAGCTCTGTACTGTTTTCCAAAGGCTTCGTTGGATCCTTTGTTAATTTTGTAAAAGGTCCGTTTGTTATTAGATCTTTAGTTTTGTTTTTATATTGAATTTTATTCATTATCCCAGTTCTACCCTTGTCTGCTGGTAGGATAATGATAGAGTGGTCATTTTTTTTAAGTTTTTGCAAAAAGGGAATAGGTAGAAAGAGGAAGTCATGGCTGCGAAATATTCGAGACTGGACAAACATGACTGTAGACGAATTATTCCACGTTGCAAAAGACAGAGAAGCTTTTAAAAATGTGGTCGCCAACCTCCGTTAATGGGGACGGCATAGGAAGAAGAGAAGTTTCTGACAGATATTCTTGTTTCTCAGCAATATTGGCAATATCATTTTAAAGTCGTCTACTTTAAAATGTATAATATATTATGTCTGAATTGTCAATACGAGTGAGTCAGATAAAATTAAGTTATTAGAAGAATTTTTCATCAAGTAACAAAAAACAAAACTTGTTTAATTTAATAATTTTTTGCATTTTGAGAATTATTTCCGAAGTGGAAATTGAAACGTCAATGAACTTATTTTAAATTTAAATTGTGGCTTATTCTCAATAAAAATAGTAAGCAAGCATAATTTAAGTAAATGATTATAAATTTAACAGTTTTCACAAAAAGAGGCAAGTGCCGAATACAAATAACAAGTATGAGAACGATTAAAGAAAAGGGCAAAGTGTAAATTGATATTTTTATAAGTTTCTTTCTAACAAAATTACAAACTTCTTTTTTTCCATTAAAATATATCTGTTTTAGTGTGCCGTTCTTTTATTGTGCCTTCGATGTAGCAATTAAGTCTTCAATCGAATATAAAAACAAACAGACCAACAGCAAGCGCACTGTTGCTGTCACTTAATCACACTAAAGTGGATGTGAACAAACAACAAATAAAAAATGGATCGAACGCAACCTGTTGCAGTCCTTGTAAAATATAGAGGAGGTTCTCTAAGCATGAATGTAAAGAATGTATCAAAAGAATGATGGCCTTTATTATTCCGTCGGCCGGGTCAGTAGTCAGAAGATTAATGTGATTCTGAGATAGCAGTCATCGCAAAAAATGTCGTAGGGTCTTTTTACATGGTTTAGTAATTTTTGTTATATTAGTTTAAGAAGTTATGTTCTATTAAGCAAATAATTAATTAGTAAATTAAAATTTTATTATTCAATTTTCGTTTTTAATTCAAGTCGTGCTTCTTCTGATTTTTAATATACATTTCTAAACAAACTTTATTATAATAGCATATTTATTGTATTAATATATCAATGTTACAGCTTCAAAAAATTTACCCAATTCAGAGAAGAATTCTTCGTATTGTTGTCTAATCGCGAATGTTCTTAAACTGCTTTCTACTAATTCCTCTGCTGCCCTCACTTTTACCTTTTATGATAAGCTGAAGGATTCTGTTCCGATCTCCTCTAATAACATTCCCTAGGTATGAAATGTTTCTTATTTGAATAGTTTTCAATCACTTACAAACGGTATTTGCTCTATTTAACACAACTTTATTGGTCTACACCACTGTCCAGGTTAATCGGAGCATTTTTCTGTGCAACCGGATTTCAAACGCCTCTAAGCGATTAATCGCATCACCCTTTAGAGTATAGGTCTCGATGCCATGAACACACTGACCAAATATAGCATTTGATCACTCTTTAACGTAATTTTAAGTTTAAGCTGTGTTTACAGAAGAATGATTTTATTTTTTGAAACGTTGGGCGAGCTGCTTCAATTCTTCATTGGCTCTCTTTACTTGGTTGTAGTTGTTCTGTAATGTAGCATCCCATATAGTAAATAAAATAACTCTCTTAATGTTTTGTTAATTTATCTGTACGGAATTTATCATTAGAATGGCGACTAAAAATCATAAATTTTGTCTTAGAAGCATTCAATTTTCAATAACTCTGGAATGACCTGGAGACTATCGCATAAGATAATAGTATCGTCAGCGTGTCTAAAAATATTAATAAATGTAAAACAGCGGGAATAGAATTCATCACTCTCTAACGCCTCTTTAAATGTAACATTGGTTGGTTAATCCTCAATCGACTCGTGTGCTTGCTTTCTGGTTCCAATACAAGTTGTGTATGATACATACTATCAGTGCCTTTGGTTTTTAATATGTTTAAAAGCATTCCATGGTTTACCCTATCGAAAATCTTTTCATAATCGATGAAAGCCACATACCTAAATATTCTAATGTTGATAGCAGCATTTTTGAAGAGGTACATTTAATTTAAAATGTAATTAACCTGTATTCTTTGTCTCTTTTTGCCCTCTGCTTCTTTAGAATAGCTATAACTATAAATACAGACTTTCCTCGGGTATTTCACCAGTAGTATACACGTCATTAAAAAAGTTAATTAGAGCAATGAAGTGGTTTTCCTGTATTATATTTAAAAGTTCAGCTGAGATCCTGTCTGGTTCAGTTACTTTCCTGGTTTTAGCTGATTTTATTGCATAAAGAATTTAAGATTTTAAAATTTTAGCTTATTCTTGATTTGTATTGCTCAGTGCTTGGAACAATTAAATTATAACAATCAATAATAACTTTTCCTGCATTATCTACTAGAGTATTGATGTTTTTGTTATTACGCAGTCCAGCCACTTTACGAACTTTCTTGTGCATATTGAACATCCTATGTTTCTTTTATAATTTCTTTATTTCTGATCATCGATCCGTCAACTATTTTTTCTGCTTTATTCGTCTGCTTTGTCTTTTTATTGATTTTTTTGTTCTACAAGGTCTATTATTTCTTCTGTCATCCCTTTTTGTTTTTTGAATCTATTATTTATACTATGTTCTAGAATCTTGGTCATATTATAACAACAATTGTATAAGTGGGCTTTTGTGGTAAGCACAAATTTAACAAAAATGAGGGGCTGGTTTTCAATACTGAAAATGACACTACCGCAGAGATAAACCGCAGAATTTGCACGGCTAATAGATGCTATTTTGGGCTTAATCTCCTTTTTAAATCTACAGTTATATCAAGAAATACAAAAGTAAAACTCTACAAAACAATAATACGCCCAGTCCTAACATATGGTTCAGAAACCTGGACTTTAACAAAAAGCAATGAAAACATGTTAGGATGTTTCGAAAGAAAAATACTAAGGCGCATCTATGGAGCGGTAAATGAAAATGGTGTCTGGAGAAGACGATACAACTTCGAACTCTATAGGATATACCAGGAACCAGATATCGTAAAACACATAAAGATAGGACGTCTGAGGTGGGTAGGCCATGTTATGCGGATGGAGCAAACCGACCCAGCTAGAAAAACGCTCCTTGATAGACCTATTGGTCAAAGAAGAAGAGGAAGACCCAGAACAAGATTCCTAGATAACATCGATGAAGACATGAGAAATATGGAAATACGTGCTTGGCGGAGGAAGGCGATGGATAGGGACGACTGGAGAAAAATTCTTGGGGAGGCTAGGACCCACACAGGGTTGTAAAGCCAAAATGATGATGATGATGAGGGGCTGGTGGATGCAGTGGTCAATATAACAAAAATGACAGAGATGTGCTCACAATACAATACTGTAAGACTTAATGCCGCTTGGCTAGCAAGCTATGCCAAAGGATGACCAATTAAACTCAGGAAGTATTCGGCCAATTTGCATGCCTCTAAAAGACAGTTGCCTGAAAACGAATATGAACAACTGATAGAATTAGGGCTAAGTAAACAAGGAAAGAGTTCTGAAATAAAGAACGAACTAAAAAGATAATTGTGGGCACCAGGAAAGTATCAAGCTTACTTCCCAAAGTATATTATATTGCTGTAATGGTTGCTTTAATTAATTTATGAAAATATGAGAAAAAATACAAAACAAAGCAATTTAATCCCTACTTTTTTATGGAAAAATATGCAATTTACAATTAATGTTATCTATAATACCATTCACCTATTATGTGCAGTCTAAACCTAACTTTAAATATATTGACATCCTTATTTTTATAAACTATAAACCATTGTATGTAAGTCTTAGCATTAAATTATACCATCATAAAAAAAAATAAATCACTAGCTTTGAAAGTACAACCTAATCGCATACTAGAAAATATTTTTACATTTCGGCATTTGATTAAAAAATATCACATGTGAAACGAGAAACTAATCTGATAAATTAGTCCTCTGACACAATATTTATAAAAAAAATAACCCTCTAGTTAGATGTGTACACAAATAACTTACAAAGAGATCTGAAGGGGTATTACAGCATCCCGTGGTAAATAATTATGTTTAATTAAAATTATATTAAAGAATTATTGTGACTAATATTATGACTATTAATATTATGCAATTCAAGTAGGTAAATATGACAAAAAATTTAATGTGACAAGAACAAACAGATCCTACAGTCGATTTCTCACCTCTAGTCGGGACTGCACTGGAATAAATTCTCACCCAAATACACCAATACTTAATTGAAAGGAAAAAATACACCTCGTTATTTTTATGTATATTTAAATTTAAATATATATTTATTTATATATAAATCGTAATTTACGTAACTAAAAGTTGAAAATCTGCGTTTTTTAAGCTTATTTTAAATTTCTTAATTAATTAAACTTAATTGGACGTAATTGAAACTTTTAATAATAGATCTACTTATTTTCACAAAGAACCAGACACTTTTTAATCGTTAACAATTGGATATCTATAAAATTGTTAATTTCTCATAGCCTACTTTGTGCTTGATTATTAAACTAGGCAGAAAGTGAGGATTTATTGATGAAAAATATGGCTAGTTGTTAAATTACCTAACTTTTTAATTATCCAACATAAGCGAAGGAATCAACAAACAAAATTTCAAGAAAATTTGAGACTATTGTTAAGTTATAACTTCAGTATTTTATAAATCCTAGAATATTACACAGGGTGTTTCAAACTTTTAGATTAAAAAATAGTCTGATTAGTACACCAGGTATGCAATGACAATTTAACTGTCCAGCAAAAATATTATTACAGCCATATTGTTAAAGGATCAGGCCATAACATATTAAAAAGTCACTTAATCGGGTAACAGGTTTAGGAAATTCAAGACATCAAAAATGTCCCATTTTTAAGGTGGTGCGGTAATTTTGCTGTTTATTGTATATATTTTAGCGAGTCTAAAGTTTTAAATAAATATTCCAATTAATAATTCATTCATCTATGTAGGTTCTACGAAATTTCTATATAATCAGCAACTAACTTGAAATAGTATAATATGGTTTGATTACGGTTTGATTGAGTTCATTCAAATCACGCTAATTAGTAGATGTTCCAGTTTATAAACATCGCCTGTTTCTAATTATAAAATTAATAAGGAATAAATGTATGACTAATTTACAGCAGAGGCTACCTATGAATTACATCAAAATCCTTTACAGTCGTGATATTTTTTCCGGTTTCTTCTTTTTCTAATAAATGCAGATTCATTATTAGATGTTAGCGAACATTATGAACATTCTTATTCTGTCTCTAGTGGTACCGGTAGATAAAAGGTGTGTAATATTTATTTGAAACCACTTTATCAAGTTTGTTAACCAGAAGATTCTTCTTCTTCTAGAATTTCTTTTGTTATATATTTTTTCTTGGATTATTAGTTTGAATGTTTCATATATGTTTTCATTTGACATTACGTAACCTAAATATTCGGATTACGTTTATGAACTGTTTAAAGATTTAAAGTAATAAGATTTCCACGTTTTAATATAGTTATCTTCTTAATACATCTTAATTAAATAAATGGTCCTATACAACCAAATTTTAAAAACATTTAATTTTTATATGCTGTACGCCCCTCTCGTTTGTCCTGAAATGTATCGCTTTTATTATTTATTTATTTATTTATTTCATGGGATAACTCCATTAACAGTTTAAATTACAATATACAATATCACAGTTAGGATTCAAAACCTGAAATTACTTATAATATAAAATCAATACAAGAAGATTTTTAAAAACGGACCTAAAAATCCTACATACTAAAAGAAACAAACAAAATATAACAAGAACAAAATTCAACAGTGCCAATATACATATCACAAAGCAAGAGATCTTTTTAACCGAGTTAAAGTTATATTGAAAATATCAAAAGCAAGAACATTTAATAGCTTATGACACACCATGACGGTTTTTAAGTTAGGGTAAACATAATTGAAGTCCGATAGGGAAATAATCATGATTTTTAGTAGTTGTGTGAACATGGTAAGCACAATATCTTTAAACTTTATGCTGGACTCTTTCTAACGTATTAATATTTTTCTGAAAATAGCGTGACCAAATAACTGAACAGTATTCCAAAATAGTTCTAACTAATCAACAATATATTAATCTTGTTGGATCAATGAAGAAATACTTGCAATTCCTAGTAACGAAATCAAAAGGCCTAGATACCTTTATTTGTAGAAAAATATATCACAATTCATAAGTATGATCGTCCAAGTTCAGCTCATGAGTCAATTCTTTCTACAAATGATTTCTCTCCTATAACAAAATATGACTTTCTGTTAAATAAAGTCTTTTTTGAGTTTTCATTAATTTATAACAAGAATCTTAATCTATACATTCTTTGCATTCATAGATCACCTGATTCTTCCACAGAACTATTTTTTCAGAACCTGCTTAATTTGTTAAACAACCTGCCCAATAAAAGCAGAAAAATTGTATGCGGTCACTTGAATATTAATTACGCTGTTGCCTGTGCTACCCAATTATCCTTGGTCAATATATTCGAATAATTTCCTCCTATAAGAATTACTAAAACAACATCTACCATAATTGATTATATTGTCTCAGATTTCTCACTCCTTGATGAACGTGAGGTATATCAAGCACTAAACAATAATCTTTACACTGCCACTGTTTTTGTGGCTATCCCAAAGCTTTTGATTGTGTTAATCACGTCAATTTTATATAAAAAAACTAAATTTTGACGGAATTCGAGGTATTTCTTTCAATAATTCCAATCTTACTTAAGGAATAGGAAACAACTGGTTAGAGCAAATGATACTGACTCTAGTCAAAAAAACTATGTGGAGCACCACCAGGTTCCGTATTGTGTCCTGTAATTTTCCTTATCTTTATAAATGACATCACTAACTTAAAAATTGATGGACAAATTTTTCTTTTTGCTGATGATACCAGTATCACATGGAGGCACTCTAATATTCCAACTCTTCATGCAACTATAACTTCTGATCTACTTACAGTAAAAACCTGGTGCGACTCTTATTTACAGCTATTAGCATTATCCTATCAAGAAGCTCTTTAACCCTTGCTTCTTAATAACAGCCAGATCAGTATCGTTGATTCCGTAAAATTTCTTGGTATTTTTATAGACAGCAACCCTAAATGGTCTCAGTAAGAAACTAGCCTCAGTCTGCTATGCAATAAGATCTGTTTAGAAGAAAATCAATTTAGCATTTTCCAAAATAACATATTATTTCTTTGTTCGAGTCTTATCTTGGATATGGTTTCTTAACGAATAACTAAGAAATTACAGTAGGTTTATATACAAGTAACCAAAGTATTTTTATATATATATTTGGGTGTCACATGCAGCAACTTATTAGTTCGTAAGGTTTTATTATGCAATTTGCTTTCTTTCTTTCTTTCTCCCCTTCCTTTTACCCTATCAGGGTGTCGGATTTGGGCTAGCTATTTTAATTTCCATTTACCCACCTCTTCCATTCTTTTCTGTTTCCTGCCATTATTTAAGTTCTTCTATTTGTTCTACCCATATATCCATTAGTTTCTGCATTTTATTCTCGGAATCTGCTAATAGTATGTCGTCTGCATACATTAAGGACTCTATTGTTACCGGTTGTAATCTGCGGTAACCTATTATTGTCTGTAGTTGATTAGTTCTGACTCTAGTGTTTCTTATAAATTCGTTCATTACTATTATGAATAGCAAAGGGCTGAGACTATCTCCTTGTTTAATACCTCTCTTCCAATTAAATGCTTCCGATGTTTCCCCTGTTATTTGTACCCTTCCTTTTACCTCTTTGTAAGTACTTTCTATAATGTGTATCAATGCATTAGGTACGTTTATTTTCCTCAAGTATTTCCCTATAATATGTCTTTCTATCGTGTCAAATGCTGCTCTTAGTTCTATGAATGCTAATACTAGGTTTTCCCCCGTATCTATGCTTCTATCTATTAGGTTTCTAATGATATATATGTTGTCATTTGTCTGTCTTCCCGGTCTAAATGCCGTTTGTTCTTCTCCCAATACCATTTCTACTTCTTGTCTCAGTCTCTTCTCTATTATTTTCGTATATATTTTAAAGCATACCGATGACAGACATATTGCTCTATAGTTGTCGCAGTTTACATGTTCTCCTTTTTTGTATATTGGCACGATGATATTGTTCTGCCAGTCTTTAGGGATTGTTTGTTTTTTCCACGCCTCTTTATATATTTTCCATAGCCAGTTTATTCCTTCTTCTCCCATGTATTTTACCATTTCCGGTTCAATTTCATCATCTCCACCTGCCTTGCCTATTTTTATATTTGATAATCCTTCTATTACTTCTTCTCTACTTCTTTGCTCTGGCTCTGTGTTTCCTTCGCCTTCATTGATTATATTGTCTTCCTTTATCACTTCGGTATCAAATTTTTTCTCATAATATTCTTTCCATACCTTAGCTATTTGTTCTGGGCTTATTTGTATTTGGTTTGCAATTTGCAATTTATTTAAATTTTGCCATGGATTGTAAATTGTATTATCTTTTATTTCTTTTATTTTGTCATATTGACGATTTATGTAATTTTAGTAAATTTTAAAATATTATTGTTATTTTTCTGACTTTTCGTAAATTTGTTACAATCAAATTGTACAATTTTCAGTGACAATATTTCTATTCTATTCTATTTTATTATTGAAACAGTGTTTATGTGGTCACAAAAAGTAAGCTTCTCATTGAAAATATCACCCAAATCCTGAATAGAAAAAATATAATTCAGTGGCTGATTAATAATAGTATAGCTTATTTCTATTTGACTGAATTTACAAGAAAAACTTATAAAACAACATTTTTTTTCTAATTTTATGTGATTAACAAATATCTTAAAAAGAACTCGAAAAGTGCGGCTACCTTGAGGAACTCCAGATACCACCGAGATATTATCAGACAGATGACAACCTACCTTGACACTTTGACTTTTACCAGATGTAGAGTTTTTAATCCATTCAATAACCCTGACATAAATTACTACATTACTGAAACCTATATTAATTAATTTGTCCAAAAGTATTTAGTGATGTACATGGTCAAATGCTTTGAAAAAATATGTATATATTGCATCTACCTGTTTACGACCTTTAATTGGATCTAATATATCAGATTGATAGCAAACCAAGTTTGTTGTAGTAAAGCTTTTGCTATGAAAACCATGCTGTGATTGAGATACACAACACGTGTTTTTTATTTTAATTTTAATTTTAACACTGTCTCAATGGTTTAGCAATCTTCGTATTTCTCGTATTTCTCAATTCATCGTTTAAATTTTCTCTAATCTTTATTTGAAAAGTTTACTTGAACACCTTCTTTTAATTTTTTTTTGTTTCAATTTAAAATTGGTTACTACTTACGATTAAAGGTATTTTTATTAAAATTCCATTCATTTGTTTATCCATTAGGTTTTCTTTTAGATTTTGAAAAAATTATTTGCTGAAATTTAGCCATTATAATTGTAGTTTGGTGAGCTATTTATATTATAAAATACTATTTTAAAATTAAAAGAATGTAATTTAGTGGATAACTATACATAAAACGTTGTGTACATTTCACTTCTGGTAATTAGATCCGTTTTAATTGCAAATGCTACTTTAAAACCCTGAGTTGTTTTTAATCAACTCTGATTTCATCAGCCGACCATATGCCAATATTTTCCAAACCCTCGACATAGTTGCCAGTATACACCTACGCCTCGTTGGGTCCGACGTAATGAAATTTTTACTGAAACCCAGTTATTTTGACCCTCACATTTACTTTTTGCTCTGTTTTTAGAGAAGCCCTGCTAAAATATAATTTTGAAATACCTGAGACCTGCATTAGTTACAAAGTGAGTTGTTTATGGTTTATCTCCAAAACAAAAATGACATATTTAGACTACATATATAACAAAAATAACTTACATTAAAGTAAATCTATGTAGTAGGATCATTTAATATAATGTCCATATAGCTCATACATTTAAAATGTGCTTGAGTGTATCAAGTGAGAAGTGTTTTAGGAGAATACGAAGAATATCCGTATTCAGTCTTGACTTATCTTAGAGGTAAAGAGGCACAGTATTTTGCTGTTAAGTGATAATTTTTTAAACTGTCCAAATATATTATCAACATATTATTTGTCATACAATGTTTGTCGTAGAAACATAGTTTTTTACAATGCAAGATAAACAATACAACAAAGCTTTGTAGCTATAAACAAAAAGTCAATATTTATTTATAGTGAGATTCTGTGTGAAATATTACGTTATTTTGTAGTTTTAAAGTTTATTTGTCTTTTGTTGAAGTTCAACAGCCAACTTCCATGAAGCTTCTTTATGTAAATTAAATAGAACGTTTCTTTGTTATAATAGTAAGTTATAGTTCTAACTTTCACAAGTTTGCACTGAACTCTCCTTATTAAAGGTAAACATTTTGCATTTAAAAGAAGCAAGTGCTATATATCTAACTCTTTCATAAGTTATTACTATACTATTATAAATAAATAAAGTGTCTTTGCTTTTAAAAATCTGTGTTTCCTGTCTGTTTCCTTTGACTGAACTTAATCTATTAGTCGAATTGAAATTACTCGTATAAGATGGTTTCAACTGGATAAACCACAAGTCTCGTTATTTCAACTTTAGCAACAATTTTACGAAGGATTATTTATAGATTCATTAAAAGTTTCTAAATTCATTTATTAGAAATAGATAGAAGATAGTGGTGGATGGATGGCTGACGATGGTAAAACGTCTTATCACTACTAATGTATGAATAATTACAACAAACAATATATATTTTGTTCGTTGTTAATTAGTTTTTTTGTTTTTATTTTCAGAATTCAAGAAACTGATTGTTCGTACTTCGAAAGTTTTACCGCTCTAGCCTGGGAACAAGAAAACCAAAGATTAAATCTACTGAAACTGTCCGATGCCTCAACATCTGAAGTCCCAGTTCCCGAACCTGACCTGGGAATCTCACCGATTGACTATAATCTATCTCACGACGAAAAGCAGAAGCTCTATGTCGAGATGCTTTACACCATCGCAAATACGGTAAGTGTTGTTTTAATTTTTTTTTTTGTTAAAATAAAAGAGTTTATACAACTTTCGAACATACATCACTATTATATATGTGAAATGTATAATTAAACTCTTAATTTGCCTTTTATTTATAAATAGAATGTTCAAAATATATTTAACAGTTCCTGTGAATAAAACGTATAATTTTTTAAATCTGAACCTGAACCAACTTTATTAAAGATGCTTAAAAAAGGCGATAAAAATTTGCTGTTTTACTTTTTCCAAGCAATGTTCACTTTGATCCGCAATAATACAATAAGAAAAGGTTTTTAAGAAATATTGCATCCCGGGTAGAAATAAAGAGCAAAATTCCAGTGAGTGGAATAGCTGATGTACTAAAAGATTATAAAGAGGCCTATAAAAAGGCGCAATAAAATGAGAGCTTACAGTAAAATGGCTTTTTTCTTTAATTAGGATTAAAGAAATACGAGATTTTAAAGCAAATGGTTTAAATATAGTATAGTACGTATTTTTTAATATTTTTAAAAATCACGCTACAGAGGTAAGTTGTACAAGTAGTGCTCTTAGCGTTTTACGTAGTACTCAAGCTTTATTAAATTAGTATGATATTTATTATGTCATAATAATTATAACAAGAATCTTAATCTTAACATTATAAGCATTTATAGATCACAATTTATACGATCCACAATTATTAATGCAGGACTATCTGATCATAAAGCAGTATATAAAAAGTTTAACACTCTTAACAAACCATCCTCGAATACCCAACATTTAGGTAGGATTTTTTCCGCTCATAACTTTCGTAAATTCCAAAATTTGTGCTTGACTTCTGGGTGACACATTCCCTCTGAGAACGTGGACTATACTTTCAGTGATTTTTTAGATAGGCTTATTTGTATTTCTAATAGGGCATTTCCTTTAATTACAATTAAGTCAAAACATCACAAACCCTGGACTACCAAAGGTATCCGCATATCAGCCAAGAATATGCGTTCACTACTGTACATCAAGAAATCTACTACCAACGTCTTTGTCACTGAATATATCTTAAAAGTACAGATCAACCTATCTAAAACTTATCAAAACAGCTATAAAAATATACTATCAAAATCGTCTGGAAAGCTCTAAAAATGTTGCAAAAGAAATTTGGTCTATCATAAACGATCTTCTAAATAAACCTAAGACAGCTCAAACATTTTCTCTTCCAAACCCTGAAAATCTAAATGAATACTTCATTAATGTGAGTAAAAATATAACACCAGCTATTTTGCCACAACAAGATCCTATTTCCTATCTCCCAATTCAAAAAAGGTCTCGAATTTATTTATTCATTCTATATATATATATATATATATATATATATATATATATATATATATATATATATATATATATATATATATATATAACTGTTTTGGATGGGTTGGAGTCAATAAAAGGGCTATTGGTTAACTATTTTTTATTCTCGAGCTTTCAATTGTGTTTACAATTATTATCAAGAGCTAAAAAAGACAAAATACTTACAAGGTTGAACTAAAAAGAAAAAACAATTTTTGTTAACTTACCAAATAAAAATTAGTTTAGTAAGTAAAAAATTACTGCTAATACATCTTCAAAATATTTAATATAAAAATGTTTTAATCCAATAAATGTTTCTCCGAAAATTTTATAATTTTGAAAACATTTTTTTTAATACAAAAATAATTGAATTTATAAATAAGTTCAAATAGCAAGCAATTACAAATAGCCTCAATGTCATTAATCAATCAGAAGACCTTTTTGTTAAAGTGTAGATCTAATGGAATGACATTGACGCTATTTGTAATTGGTTGCTATTTGAACTTATTTATAAATTCAATTATTTTTGTATTAAAAAAAAATGTTTTCAAAATTATAAAATTTTCGGAGAAACATTTATTGGATTAAAACATTTTTATATTAAATATTTTGAAGATGTATTAGCAGTAATTTTTTACTTACTAAACTAATTTTTATTTGGTAAGTTAACAAAAATTGTTTTTTCTTTTTAGTTCAACCTTGTAAGTATTTTGTCTTTTTTAGCTCTTGATAATAATTGTAAACACAATTGAAAGCTCGAGAATAAAAAATAGTTAAACAATAGCCCTTTTATTGACTCCAACCCATCCAAAACAGTTATATATTTGTTCCAAACGAGTCACAAGTACTTCTTTTTTCTTATTCTTGTATATATATATCATCATCATCATCATCATGTGCAGCTTTATCAACCGTTTCCAATTACGGTGCAGCCTCCCTTATTTCAAAGTTATTCTATGTTCTTATTATTATATAGAATATATATAAAGCTAGAAATGTATTCTTTGACTATAATATTTTACAAAAAAATCAACCGCAAAATGCAAACATACATATATGACTCGAGAAAAGTTGTTGCCTTTTCTGGTATATCATTTCCGTAGCAGCCAGTGTCGTAATCGATTCTATATTTCCGCATTCGTGTTTGACAAATTATTTTATATATATGACAAAAACATTGTGTGCTTTAAAATCCAGAGACGCAATGACAAATATCTACTTTTTTATTATCAAAAATATCTGTAAATGACCAAAACGATATCTAGGGTGGATATAAACTCTGATCATTGTTTATTGGTAGTCGAATTGAGGGTAAAACAAAAGAAACTGAAATACAACATAATCATTCACGATGGACGAAAAATTATTGATTCAGAGGTGAGAACTCAATCATGAACACGACTGTTGGAACAATTTAGAAATTAAGTGAAAATTAGATTAAATGGAATAAAATTGAAGTATCAAATGGGAAAAAATTTAGAACAGAGATAGGTCTATCAAAAATCAATTACAGAGAACAATCAGAGAAGCAAAATTATAAGGCAAAGATGAAACAAGCAAATTTTAGATTCCCCGTTTCTCTCTTTACATCTTTAGCAACGTCTGTTTTGCCTTGCAATTCTTAGAAGGCACAGAATATAGCAAAAATCTGGATTTTGGTTTCGTCAATAGAAATCTTTGGATTTCTACTTTCGTGATTTATTATTAGTTGTCGCTATAGCGATAAAGCCATTTTACTGTTGTTTCCTTTTCGACAGGAAAGATTGTTTTCACGTTCAGAGCTTCTATAAATTGTCGCTCTCATGAGTCCTGTTAGGATAAAATTCGTCATGTTAGGATACCAACTCGCAAAGGATTTTTGCTTAGTTGAGAAGATATGTTGTGGAATGCAATGTCAGATTCTTCATTTCTCTCTTTACATCTTTAGCAACGTCAGTTTTGCCTTGCAATTTTTAGAATGAGCAGATTAAAGCAAAAGTAGTATAATAAAGTAGTAGTATAATATTTAAGTATATTATATAGTTGACAGATTTTTACCATTTAAGTTAAAGTTGGGTCTTAGTATATATTATGAAACTGAAATTTACACCTAAAGTAGATTTTTAATTTATTTAATGTTTACTTTAAATTGATTATGATATCGGGAAACAAACGATTTATATTAGGATGGTATGACATTTATGACTTTTGACATCTATGATGAATTTTGACGTTCGAGAATTGTTACAAATCGAATTTTAGTATCCGTCTTTTATTTTTCTGTATGTTTTACTATCTTTTATTGGCAGATATACTTTTTATTTTTTACTTTTCATTTAATGTCTGTAATTTGTTAGTTATTTTTTATATAGTTTTTAATTTAAATCTGTTTAGAGTAAATATATGATTACTATAAACGAATTGATCGAAAGTAGTGAATCGATGTGAAGGCCCACTGTTGTATGACACTACCATCGAGCAAAAAGACAAAAGAGGGAATGTAAAGGTAGTGGGGGCAAAAATATTGTTAGACAGGAAGTGCCATCTTGAGAGGCCAAATTAAACAAGGAAAGAGAGTCTTTCTTTGTTTAAGAAATCAAATTTAGTTGGGTTATGTTATTATTTGTCCCAACTGTCACATGAAATCTTATTTATATTGAAGTTTTTTAACAATTGTTTCACATTTTAGACTGTTATCGTTAATATTTAATTAAAATTTTCTCGTCTAAGACACATTCTGAAAACTATTTTATAGCTACTGTTAATAAGTGTCGGAAAATTTAAATTTGGCGCATTCGCATTTCCGGATATGTCCGCCATCAGAGGCCACTTTTTTGGTCGCCTTTTCATAACGATTAGATTTCCTCTTTTGTCTTTTTGCTCGATGGACACTACTCGTGACGACGCCATCTTGTGGCTCTACTTCCGTGATGCTCGCCTCGGCATTTTATTATAAAGAAAAAATTTTAGAAGCTTTGCTTAAGACAGACAGATTTGTTGTATAAAAGAAGTACCAGAAAGTAACAACAAAATTGTATAACGAAAACACCACCAACATAGCAGTTATTAAGCTTTTTGTAAAAAATATTTTTTTATTAAATTATTTTAGTTACGGTATGAATAAAATTCTATTTATAGTCATCGTTCTTACGGTTTAATGTTGCAAATAATGATTTTAATTAAGGCAGCCTTAAAGTTAATAGGCTAGAATTGTCGGCATATTTAACAGACTGGTTGGTAAAGTGCTAAACTAAGCCTGTAATACTATTTCCCTTTTACTCAGATTAAATAGTGGGAATAGAGGGTATCGCTTCGTCACAAAACCGGATTAAATCCTAGTGTGAAAATTTTAACATTGTGTTATTTGCCGGTTACTATTTATTATAATTTCATATTTATGTAAGAAACTTCTGATAAAGTACTGTAATTAGTTAACTAATGTTATTGCTTTTTTTGTTAATTATTTAATTTTACTTCTCTCGGCAGTAGTTTTATCTATTAGGATATTTAAGGTTTGTAAATACTTTGAGAGCAAGATTTCATTTAAAAAGTTAATGAGATATCAATATACTTTAGAACTAAATAATTTTTTTAATTAAACTTCTTCTAATGCCATACATTTTTTCAAAAATTTAAACGATTGGCAAAATTATACTAAGAACAGTCCTGTAAACCATTTCGAAACTGACAACGTTATCGGTTACATGATTTCCACGTTGAAAAAGTGAAAAAAACATTGAGATATATTTCCTAAAGGAAAGGTTAACATAGGAACTCGGTGTTTGAAATCTACCCGATGTGTGCTATCGAGTCAGCAGGTGTTGAGAGAAATATCGGATGTGTTCGTTACTTTTTATATAAATGTGTTTTATATCGAAGTAAATTATTGATATACGTCTTTCAGCGTGTTCAGCAAGTTTTCTACTGTTGATGTAATGTTTATAAAATATAATTACGTTACGCGATTTTAAGTTAAAAATTATTTATTACAATCTATGGTATGACCGTTTAGTGACTCTATGACTACACAAGGACGGCTTGTTTTTATTAAAGTAAAATAATTAATTATAAAAGTCGATGCAATATTATTTGAAGTCAAACAAAAATACTTTTTCTACCGAAGGACCAGGCTTGAAAAAAGCGACATAAAAGTATGACGTCTGGCATTCATATTAGTTTTCTGTAGATATTTTCTTGTGACATCTTAATGCAATTTACTATTTTTGTTGGGAATATGCCACAATTTTACTTTAAAATTAACGTTTCGATTTCCTTAACGTTTCGATTTCCTCTTCGGAAATTTCCGAAGTGTAGATCTAAACGTCAAATAAATTTAATTTCAAAGTGAAATTGTGGCTTATTCTTCCCACTATTGACTTCAAATTCACAATATATAAAGTGTTCAGTATTTTAAAATTGGTGGGTGGAACAATTCTTGTGCGTCCGCCATTTTATTGTGTTTGGCTTCTGCGACATCTGTTTTTAGCTGTTCAATAATAAAATTATTAGTGAATACAGTGGAAATTACTCCTAAGAAGTATTTATTTAATTATCTAAATTTATTATGTAAATAATCAGTTATTCTCCACGAGCGGCAAAAACTATAAATTTATATCATTATCACTGTACTACCCGTAAACAGGTGGTAAATCCCGATGCACGTCATTATCTAGGTCAGAGATCTAAGTAGAATAATTTACTTTTAGCCATTTAATCCAATACTGAGTGGTATATCACAACAACTAAATGGTTTTCTTTCTTCAATTGAATACATAGAGAGGTCAAAGTCACATATTCTTCTGAAAAGAATTAAATTTGAGATAGCTTAAGGCATTTATTTTAAATGTGAAGAATATGAAATTGGTTAATAAAAAAATGATTGGGATCTAGAAGGTGAAATGCGTAAGTACAATCTGTTATCCTATTAATAAAAGCCCTTTTGTATTCTGTCATCTGTTTCTTAAAGGTTCTACCTGTTTGACCGATGTAAATTTTTGTTTAGTTGCCTAATCTATGAAAGATGCTTTGATAGGCTGTCAGTTTATATTGTATGAGATGTGATGATGAATGGTGTCAGAATGGATAGGTTTATGGGTCACGGAAAACTCATGTTTCTTTTCAAGTCCGTTAATGATAAAATCTAGAAAATTTATGAATAGATTCTGTTCTGTTTCTATTGTAAATTCAATATGACTATGGAGTGAATTATTATAAGATAAGAATTGGTGAAGTTGTCTATTAGTTCCTGTAAAGTATACCAGTATATCGTCCATGTATCTCCACGAATATAAAACTGTTTAAATACGGGTTGATTTGAAATCTTTGTTTCTAGACGATCTATAAAAATATCTGATAGTAATGAGCTTAGAGGATTACCCATAATAACTCCTGCACTATTATTTGTATATACTATTTGATTATTAAACTGAAAGTAGTCTTGATTTAGATAAACTTCAAAGATCTAAAATTGGATATAACAATTGAATTTATTATACTATGGCCTAAAAGGTTTTCTACTAAAACAAAAGTTTCTGAGGGGGGAATACTAGGAAAAAGTTTTTCTTTAAGTTTACATTAATAGAAATCTTTAAATAAAATTTCTACGAGTATCTAATAAAATAAGTCTAGTGGTTATAGTTCAATGTACTTGGCTAAACGATTCTAAGACAGAACAGACCTACGACTCAAATATTTTATGTTGGTATTATGTGGCGTTTCTTACCATGGCGCGGATGACGTGAATCGGGATTTAAACTGTACCAAATATATACCCTTTTGACTCAGTATGCAAACTTCTAGAAAATTCCCAAAAGAGTTCTGACTAGATTTTTCAAAAAATTCCAAATGCAAGAACAACGTATGCCAGATATTTTGAGATATTTTGCATTCTTGGATTTTCCAAAAGAATTGAAGTGAAGCCTAAAAATTTTAAATACAAATTACTTGAAATTATAAGCTGTGGATTCAGCATCCTTGGACTGGATTTATTTACCAGGTCAGTAGCTTGACGCAAAAAAATTTGTATATTTTTAGACATTTTTTTCGTTTTTTGATATGTATCGTTAAGCCACTAGTAAAAAGGTCTTTGTTTTAATTTCGTTTGATATAATAACATACACATCGGAAACGCTAATAAACTACAGCATTATTTCTTTCTAAAACTACACACATGTTTTAAATTAAATTCGTCGCTATTTTGACGATATTGTGAATTGAGGTGTATCAAACCGAAATGTAAAATTTTTCATGTCTCATTCTCAATGGTGGCGGAAGAGGAGAGAGGAAGTTCAATTCTATTCAATGCAAATACACTGGAAATTGGTTGTGGAATGAATGCAGCAATGCGTCGTCAGTTCAATTTTAATACTGTAAAGTTTAGCGGAGCAATAACAGGAAACTATTATTTCGCGAGTCGTGATTGCTGTACGTAGTTATTTAGTGCTAGAGCTGGATATTTATGTCATCGACAGTACTTGTAAACATATTTTCTTTTTAATAAAGCAAATAAATGAGGGCAAATAGGTTTAATTTACTGTGTAGCTGTTATTTGTAGTTCAATGGAAATTTTTATTTTAACTAACATTCCCGTATATTTTCCCATTTTTAAACAATTTTGTTTTTTATTTTTTTTTTTTAACAATCTCTATTGGAATTTGTTTTTCAGTTAATCTAAAATGATATTTTGAAAACTTGTGGATGCTACACACAAAGAATCTGCTTAAAAACATGTTTTCGTTATATAGAGTTTTTTAAAGAAGTATTACGCGACAATAATCACATAAAACACCGCAGCGTCACATCAGCTAATAACCCGTCAACCAGAATAACGACTAACCAAGAAATTTGAGTTGAGTTTTTCGGAATGAAAATCGTCTGCAAACCAACAGCGGCATTAAAGAAAATTGCTGTGTTTGTCACAACTGTTTCTGTATTCATTCGGGACAATAATGCGGCTTAATAAAGAGTTCATTTTCAGAGAAAGATATTGTTCCATTCGAAAAAAGTAATTTAAGCCCTCTTTTAAAAGCGAACAACATTTGCGGGAAACAATATCGTCGCGTTGGTCGTCTCGAAACTTTAAAAATGGTCTGAAAGGGAATTTGCATATTTTAACAAAGTAGAATAATATGTGCTCTATTTGGTTTGAATTGAGTAAGTGCTAAATATGTAAAAGTAAGTAGGTTCAACACAAAGCTTCTCTCCATCCACAGGTTAATAAAACATTAAATATAAGTATTTTATTAAAGACTGAAAAGTATTTCCACATTTGCTTATTGATTTTTTTATAATATATACTGTATGTATTTTTTCCTGATTCTTTGTAGTAATGACATAGAATCTCTTACAATTAATATATTGTTCATCCCTTTTGCATTTTTGTGTAGTATCGCTTGGTAAATTGCATAGAGTTTTCCTGTTAATATCGTTGCAGTATCTGAAATTCTGTGTTTGAGAATCTGTGCGTTAATTATTGCCACTTCGACTCCATTTTCAGTTTTACATGCGTATGTATAGTTTACTGTGTAATCAGAATAGAAGTTAATTAAATCTCTGAAGATTTTTATGATAGGATTAGAGTTGGTGCAATGTTTTTTTAATTGTAATAGACGGTAATTGACTGTTAGAATTTTTATAATCCAGAGCGAAGATGAAGATATGTTTTTTATTGATGTGAGGGTGTGAATTGCTTCCAGTTAAGTAGGTTCGTTGTATAATACATTATGCGGGAATATGCGAAATTGAACTTTAAAGAGTCGTTAGCCATGGATATGTCTAAAATGTTATTTATTGGAATTATTTTATTTATATTTATGCTAGACGTGTAATTAAGGATTAATAGCTGCCTACGAAGCTCTAGCGTGGGTTCATCTATTTCAGCTTGTATGCTATTTATCGGAGTTGTTCTGTACGCTCCAAGTATAATCCTTAGGAAGGTGTCATGTAACGCATCCAATTAAGCATCTGTATAACATAAGTAGTGTTTTATCATCGGCACTTCAAGTTTTGTGAGCTAGGTACTTTAACAAGTTAAGGTCATATCGACATAAAACTAACTGCTGGATACGACTTTTCCAATTTTACTATTAATCAAATTTCATTCCTAGAATTTTTATTTTGTTTGTATAGAAAAGATTTTGGTTTTCAAGGATTAGGTTCGGTTTTTCTCGATATGTCTTTTTGAAACTATTATACATTTAGTTTTATTAGAGCAAAACCTAAAATCGGTGCTTAGGGACCAATTTACTAGTTTATTTAAATGTTCTTGTAATATTGACGCCATACGATTAACGTTTTTGCATTTGATGTAGGTCATCAGCATATAGTCTTGCCCGAATAGGTTTCGCAATGATTTTTATTATATTGGTTATTGCTAATAAAAATTTAGTAGGGCTAATAATCGATCCTTGTGGGAGTCCGTTTATTTGTTCTCTAAGATAGGATATAGCTTCATTCGCTTGACTTGAAATGTTCTTTGAGTTAAAGAATTATTTATTTAGGCCAAAATATTTCCTTAATATCCCATTTTTTTAGGATAGTTAATATACGGGATTTCCATATTGTATTAAATGTTTTAATTATGTTAAAGTAAATTGCCATACATTTTTGATTATTTTTAAAAGCTTCGTGAACTTCGAGCGTTTTCTAGATCTATAATGTTTTCGTTTGTAGATCTGCATGGTCTAAAGCCAACTTGCTCGATAGTAAGTTAATAATTTTGTTCTAGGTTCCACATTAGTATTTTGTTGACTATTTTTTCCATAAGTTTACATGGAGAACATGTTAATGATATAGATATGAATTTCTGCCTGGATTCTTGTTTGAAAAAAATAAATTAGCCATTCAGTTGTTTTTAATGACGTAAAATAGTCACAATGACGACTATATTTTTAAAAATGTCATATTTTTGCTATACTTACTTTTTTACTACAAAGTTATTACTCCAAAAATACAAAATACAATACAAAAATAAATAACCGATGTATTTTGTACATCGCAAGAGAGCTTTTTTGATGATCAGCCGCATAAAAACCAATTTACTAGAATTCTCCATACGCATCAGAGACATGGACCCTAAGTAAACCAGACGAATCCTTTCTATCGATTTCTGGAAAAAAGCTACTACGCAACATATTCGGAGCATAGATATAACTGTAAACTGTAAAATATTTACAATCATAAGTTTGGTAGAAAAAATATTACAACAATATTTAAAGGAAACCGTCTACAAAGACATGTAGCTCGAACAAGCTCAACAAGATTTTAACGGCGCTGACGGTGGGAATAAGAAGACAAGGCTGAAAAAAGCTGAGGTGAATAGACGGGGATACACTGAGACTGAGAAGATCGGTGTTGCCAACTGAAAAATTCAAACAAGAGACACAGAAGAATAAAGCAGAAAAGTCGAGATTCTTTCTGTAGTACCGTGATGATGATGAATTGGTGTTAATAAATAATAAATGTTAATATCCCGTGGTTTAATCTGATTTACACGACAAAGTTAAATACTTTTATTTTTTAAACAGATGTTTTACTTGCAATATAAGACATATGAGAGATGCCAAGAAATACTAAAATTAAAAAAATTACTTAATATACCTACTCTTTAATGTATCGATATCATCTATCATCGTTCGTCAAATATTTTGAAATTTGCGACTTAAAATTTATATTTTAGAAATAGATATTATGGAAAAGCCATCTGTTCTACACGTGTTAAATATAAAACGTGCTTTAATGTACCACACAATTAATCAATGTTTGTGGTGACTACATTAAACGCATTGCACTTTGTACTTTAAAACTTTTATGTACACCGTAGAATGATTTATTACTAATTGTACCAACTGTATATTATGTAGCTCGCCTTTTTAATGTAAAATCGAAATTGGCAGTGGCGATAGTGTTATTGTATTTCTCGAACGGCATATAAATTTTAACACGCAACACCTTGTTTTTCTTATTTATTGATAAAATTAAGTTTGTGCTACCACAATTATGCCACATATTCCTAAAAATAATTTCCGCGGGAGTTATATGTGCTTTCTATAGTTTTCCGGGTTTGACTCCGCATTGATTAATTTTGGTTTTGATACGAAACATACGAACCAGAAGCCAAGAGGCTTCTTGTGATTGGTCCTGTCCGTGTGTAGGTAGGCAGGGTCCTACTAGTCGGTCTTGTGGTCTGATGTACTTTTGACTTTTTCTTTAATACCATTTTCCATGTTGTTGGAAGCCTTTGAGCATCATCTCTTTGGTTTAGACTGTTGGGATTTATCTTCTATTTCTATTGATTCTCTGATTTCGCGTTTTATTTTAATTTCAATGTTAGCTAACATCGTAGTTTGGTTCAAGTTTATTGTATGTCCTGTGTTTGAGTGAGACATGTTGAGCAAGGGACGAGATTTTTTCTTTTCTTTCGATGGCATTACGATGTTCTTCTCGTCTAACATTGATCTTCCGTTGGTCTGTCCGATATACGTTTTGTCACAGTCCCCACATGGAATCTCGTATACTCCAACAATATTTTTGTTTTTTGGCGGATGGTAAAATGGTTGAGATTTTTCTGTCAGTATTAAATATCGTTTCTATTTTATGTTTTTTTATTTTCTCTGTTGTACCCTTTACATATGGTAGAATGGCTTTTGCAATCGGTTTTTCGTCTTCTGTTGGATCCTTAATTTGTGGATCGTAGAGCTAGCTATAGATATTGGATCGTAGATCTAGCATCGGCTAACAATATGCTTGTAAAGTCTACTATGTTCCAACATAAAAACATTCATAAACAGACTTGGGTCTCTAATGACCACTCCACGCGGAACCAAATTGACCGCGTAATTATCGATGCTAGACATGGAAGTAATGTGCTGGATGTAAGAAGCCTCAGGGAAGCAGATGGAGATACAGACCATCACCTAGTAAGAACAAAAATTAATTACGCAGTCAGCAGAACTAATAATACGGAAAAGTAGGAAGACGACAAGGAAATGGTTGGATAAAGAAATGTCGAGAAAAATTACACGACAGACAGATAAAGCGAAACATTATGCTTCAACAAGGAACCGCAGAAAGTAAAGAAAACTATGCAACTTCATGCTGAGAAACAAAAAAAATAATTAGAGAGAAAAAAAGGAAGTACGAACAACAGAAATATAAAGAAATGGAAAGAAATAGGCAACAGTCAAATAGTCGAGCATTTTACAAATCAGTGTCAAACGAAAAAAAGGCTTCAGATCTAGATGCGCATATGTACTCAGAAGAAATGATGAATTAATAATAAATGAAAAATAACTGCTCCAAACATGGCAAGAATATTTCAAGACTTTACCAAACATACATCAAGAGGAAGATCATGGAGAAAATATATATTTTGGGGTGGACCTACCGGTAGAGGACCCCAAAATAGATCAAACGTTGCAGGCAATTAACAAATTGAAGAACGGAAAAGCTCCAGGCTCTGACAATATACTGGCTGAATTCCTTAAGTACGAAGGAGAAACTCTACATAGACAAATTCACAAACTAATATCACTTAATGGCACGAAAGTGTAATAATCCCCATCCATAAAAAGGGAGACAAAACCCAGTGCTCTAATTATAGAGGCATTTCCCTACTTATACATAGATCAGATCTTTACGCTAAGACAGCTGCTTGAAAAAGGATGGGAATTCAATAGAACTATCCATAAAATCTTCATAGATTTCCGGCAAATCTTCATAGAATTCCGATTCAATTTCAGCTCTCGGTCAACATCATCTTCAGACAGGTTACAAAATTGATTTTGAAAACTCCAGAACCATAGCCCCCATCCGCTTTTATAAACCAAGAATTATCCGAGAAGGCATAGAAATATAAAAAAGACCAAATTGCCTTAATAAAAGAGATGACGCCATACGGTTACCTTCTACATGGAGACCTCTCATAAACAAAATATCGCCCCCTCCATCCTCGAATCAAAATCCCACTGTCGGACTAAATGAACTAAATGAAAATGAACTAAAAAACTCAAATTGCTACACAGAAAAAATAAATAAACGGAGATATCGCAGGTCGGGAAATATTCGGTTCATAAAAAAAGAACTTCTTTACACAATTGCTGATCATGAAACAAGCAACAATAGTATTACTGGTCACTAATCTAATAAACTTATTAGCCAACTTGTTTCTGTCTCTCCAAATACTGTCCACACTTTCCCAGAAATATCATCTGATCCAGGTACTTTCTTTCTTTATTTTTTTTTAAGTGCGTGAACCCCTTCCTGGTTTGTTATTTTGATGGCCATTGCTTTTACTGTCTCCATGAACTCAATTGGTTTTCTGTCAAGTTCGTCATTGAATAAACTGTTAAATGACTTTCTCCATTTCTTTTTGACATCCTTTAAACTGTTTTTTTATTATTATTTTTATCTCAAATACATCTAACCTAGAGATGCAAGGTTAAAAAATATTTTAAATGAATTTAAAAATATAACTTTAGAAAAATTTTAAATTCAAAATAAGGTATATGTAGATGCAAATAAGAAATATTGAGTATGTACTAAAATACGAAGGACAAAATGTTCAATCACCGAACTCATAAAATAATTTTTGAAGAAAACCCTGACTAAAAAACGGCCTCACAAAAGAAAAGTAATAAAACCTTCTTCCATTAAATTATCCAAATTCAAAATGATAAACTTTTATTAGTCTGACCTATTTATTGCGCCATAAAAACAATGCCGTGAAACGGTTCACGGGTTGCCCTCTCTACATCTACCCCATGTTCCATGTTTGTCTAAGACCTTATCCTTCCTTCATAAATAACTATTATTGTTAGTGTCAACTCGTTTACGAGACATTACGATGTATAACTAGGAGCAGAAACCTCATAAATTTTGACAAATTTTCACGAAGCCGTAGGATATATTTTAAGATCCATTTTCTTGGGAACTCCAATCTCGACCTATTGTGCAAACTTCCTTGCGACACTGTGTGAAACAATTAATAATAAACGAGATGCCTCTACTCTTTAGTCCCTCATGTAATTTTCCCACGGCATTAGCATACGAAGAGGTAAATTTTAGTAAAGTCGATATATAGTCAACATAGTAAACTGTATACTAGGGGACAATTAATTTTATAGATTAAAATTAAGTGGAAATAATACTTTTATAAATCAATTTATATACCAGGGCATTAGGATATTTTATAAATAAATAAATAAATCATCTCTCTCTGTCTCTCCATCTGTCTTTATTACTTTTTCTGATACTGTATCTGTCTCTATCTAGTATCTGGATCTCTGTCTTCATTTTTTTTATTTGTCTCTCCTTATACACTCTTTCTCAATTATTTTCGCTCTCCTTCAAATAAAATAGTGCTCATCACACAATTTATATATTAATTTCAAAAGCCAAAAAATAACAGCTATTTAACTGTGCTATGATCTATCCCTTCCCAAAAACTTAAAATGACCGGCTAATCGCCTAGACCATATCCTGAGGGTATAATTTTAACCCTATTTACCCTTTTTATCGGATTATAAATCATTTTAACATACTTACACAAGCTTAAGGTGAAGGTATGTTTAACGATAATGGCACACCACTTTGCATAAGTAGCCGGTAAAAAATGTTTCAGGCTAATGTTGTACACGAACGGCAAGGGTGATACAATTCTCATTACTCCACTTACTCTTCAAGTTTTCGCTTTGTAAACGTTGCCGTTTGAAGCGAGAGTTGTTAGCATTGCAAAAGTAAACGTCGTTGATTTTTTAAGTAGCTTTTACTTAAAGAACTGTTTTCGTAAATAGAAATTTGAACGAATCAAAAACAGCGTGTTTTTAACACGGACTAACCAAAGGTTTTTTTTGTGGACTAACCAAAAGCCACATCAAAAGAGAATTCCGTACTTATATGCTTTTAATTATGTACTTTAGAAAGGAACTACAAGGTAAAAGGATTTCATATAGTCAATGACCACAAATATGAAAAAACCGCGAAGTGCTTTTTTCTACTGTCTTAAGTATATACAGTTTAATTGAAAAAAATTTCTTACCTTAAAAATTGTCATAGTAGAAGGTTATAGATCTTATTTAAAGAAATATAAGGTTGTTTAAAGTTTTGTACTTTTAACGATTTTTGCAGCTGTTTTTCAAATTTCTCATTATAACTCTTTTTGTATATTTATTTATATGCATGACTGAAAAAAAAAGAAAGCTTATTTTCTGTACTTAGCTATTGAAAATTAGCCTAAAATAGCCTATTGAAAATTTTCTAGGACTAACGATAACCAAGATATGGTTCGTCAAATTGTAACGCTTGTAACCATTTGTATATAACTAAATGTAGTAGTTCCCGAGAATGAAGTTTACTTGTAGTCATTCAAGGGAGGAAAAGTCACTTTACTCCCATGTTATACATATGATTTTTCCACCTCCCTCAAATAACAAGTGATTTTTTTATTTTTAAATAATTTATTTATACAACTAACAAAACTTATTAGAGAACTAAAACTGACAAGAACGTACAGTATAACTGTATTTTCATAATTTTATTCTACATATGTTTAATTTGTGGTTGGGCAATTGTGTATATTAATGTTAAATGTGCAATTTTAAGCAGTGGTTATTTAAATAGCACTAGATGTGAGAGCTAGAGGCAACGCAGTTTTCATAATTTTTTTACTAACACTTTTATTATACACTTGGTATCCCCGAAAGTACTCGTATTTAACTGCCATTATACCATCGCCAGAAAAAAGATAAGAGAAGCCAAAGAGAAACAAAAAACAGAACAATGTCAAGAAATCGAGGAGTATTAAAGTCGATATCATAACTTAAATATCCATCAAAAGGTTAAGGAATTAGCTAGAAAATTTTAAAAAGGCGTCAACGGAAAAATAACAGATGGTGAACGCAATCTTGCCATAACCAAAGAAGCTAAAAAGAAAGTATGGGAAGAATACTTGGAGAAACTTTTTCTCGACCTTAGAATAATACAAGAACCCATCATTGAAGAAAATTCAGGTCCTGAAATCCTACCAGAAGAAATAACAGCAGGCGTCAGACAAATGAAGAAGGCACCGGGATTTGATGAAATTCCTGCAGAACTGCTTAAGCTATTAGGTGCAGGATTTGTGAACTCCGTTGGTACGAGAGAAGCTTTATTTAGCGTGCAGGTATTGTTTCAGAAATGTAGAGATGTCACCTGTGATGTTTTTGCATGCCTGATTTTGACTACAATAAGGCTTTCGATAGAGTCGGACATGAACAAATGATGAAAGTAGTGAAGAGGACCGGGATTGACGAAAGAGACCTAAAAATAATAGCTAACCTGTATTGGAATTCATCAGCGGTGCTCCGAACATATGGAGAATACAGATCAGCTCAAAATCTAAAGGGGAGTAAATTTTTGTGAAGAGGCTCTAAAAGATATTGATGAAGACATCTTAATAAATGGAGTTAAGCTCAATAACCTGCGGTATGCGGATGATACAATAATGTTTTCCAATACCATAGAAGGACTGCAAAACTTGATGAACAAAATAACGAAAACGAGTAGAACATTTGAACTGGATATAAACACCAGCAAAACCAAGCTAATGATTATCAGCAAGGAAAACATAGCTGGAGCAAATATGTATGTAAACCAAATGAGAATTGAACGTGTCTCATAGTGCAACTACTTGGGAACTATAATCAATGAGTCGTGGGACAATACCCAAAAAATTAAATCATCAGAAAGGCAAAAAATGTATTATTAACTATGAGCTCTGTGTTCAAGAGCCATGACCTCACCCTAGAATAAAAAATAAGGCTCCTTAAATGTAAGTGTACTGAGTGCTTCTCTAAGGAGTAGAAACGTGGACATTGAAGGCGAAAACTCTACCAAATCTTCAGGCGTTTGAGCTGATACCATGGCCAGACAAAGTCACCAATGAAGAAGTACTACGGAGGATGAAAATAACCGCGAATTTAGTCAACATCGTGTAGGGCCATAAGCTGCAGTACTTAAGAGTTAAAATGAGAAATCAAGGATATGAGCTACTCCAATGCATTTTGCAAGGAAAAATTAAAGGGAAAAGGGCCCCAGGACGAAGAAGAATATCCTGGCTTGCTAACCTGAGAGCATGATATAGAAAGACCTCAACACAGCTATTCCGTATAGCAACCAACAAAGTCATCATAGCCAGAATGATCGACAATTTTCGGAACGGACAGGCACTCTAAGAAGAAGAAGAATTCCATAATTTGGTCTGAAATTTGTTGCTTTTTTGCAAGATATACTCTATATACCCTTCAGAGATATTCGTAAAGAAAGTAAACTTACCGAGGTTCTTCTGAAACTATGCCCGACATAATTTATGGTATTAGGCAGCTTTAAAAATTCTGCAATTGTTGTAGGAATTCTAGCAATAGAATTTTTTTTAACCAGTTGTTTAATACATTTTACTGCTCTATAGCAGACAAATAAACGCGACTGATCCATTTTATGACGTAACAATATATGCTTCCTATAAATGTCAAAAAAAATTATTTTTAACTTTAAAGGCTGACATTTTGATAGAAAATTTAATTTTAAACAACTTTTCGGTAGATGTATATGTGCGAAAATTTCATAAAATTCACTTAAATGTAAATGTACCTTAGTGTATAGAGGCGAATTCACCAATTTTTCAAAAAAGCTTCGTGGTTTTTTTATGTTTGGGAGTCCATTGACCATATATAAAACAATAATTCCCCTTAACGTTACTTTCTAAAGTACATAATTTATAGCCTTCTATAATATAAACAAGAAAGCACCAAAAAGTGTATTTATCAAATACCTTTCCTACGACTGTCAAACTGTTTTATCATCATTATAAACTAGTCAAAAAAAACTATTTATCCTAAAAAAAAAAAGTCGAAATAACGGAAATTATCATGATGGCGTTTGTCTTCGTTATATTCAAGTGAAAATAACCACATTTGTATATTCTGCCCCCTTTGTCGGTTTCAAAGGAAGCCGGATATGTCGACTATTATGTATACATTTATATCATTTTATCTTTTGGTGAGTACACAAAGACCCTAATGTCCTGTAACTCATTTAGACGAGTCGACACGAAAAGAAAATACACGAAAGTTTTTTTATAAAAACAATGTGTAATATTAATGTAACGTAAAAAATGCCTTAAATGGAGCTATTATTTGTTTATTTTCTAACGCGTTATTAAATATTTATCCAACCATATATAGGGGAATATCGTGTAATTTGGACCGCTTAAGAAGAAATTACGGTATATTAAACGTTTTCCATAACAACATATTATTTTTTTGCATGTTCTACTTTTCTGTCCTAATCAATATTACATCCCAGAATGGAGAAAATAGTTGTATTGCATAAAAACATAAATGAAAACTCAATGTATAGTTTGGACTTTCGCCATGCAAATTGATTTTGTTTGTTGTGTAATTAGATTTTACTGGTTTTCAATACAAAAATAATTAATACGAGAAAAAACGCTATACATATAAAATAAAATTTTAATAATTCTTAATTTATATTTATAGCAAAATATGAAGTATAAAGAGGACTAAAACAGAGAGATCCGCTTTCCACAATACTGTTTAATTTCTTGCTGTAGTCAATAATAAGAGAGAGTGGAATAGGAACGAAAGGTATGATTTATGACAACAGAAGCCAGGTCCTAGCCTTTGCGGACGATGTAGTGTTAATGGCAAGAGTTAAAAAGGAAACTCCTGAGGATTTTCAAACTTTTGAAGCAAAGACTAAACAGTATGGACTGATTATTAACAAACAAAAAACAAGGTATATAAAAATGGGGCAGAATATATATGAACGCACACAACTGAAGGCTACCACAAACAACCATAAAGACAACAACAAAGAGTAAAGAGTATTGCTTCAAAAAGGTGAGAGAGTTTGAGTATCTAGGAGTAACCCTAACAAGTAAATGAGAAGAAAGCCAACAAATTGAGAAGCGGATTTCAAGAGAAGCGAAATTGAGCCTATATCGAACAGTGATCCAACCCACGGTCCAGTACAAATGCGAAACATGGGTGATAAACAAAAATCAAGAAAACATACTGAAAATCTGAGAACGGAGTGTTTTAAGTTAGATATTCGGGAGGGTAAAAGACCATGAACACGTTTGGAGGAGATGAACAAATGAAGAGATGAAGAGATCGGCGATCAGTACGGGAAACTAGAAATTAACCAGGTCGTCAGAACAAAAAGACTTAGATGGTAAGGCCATCTTGCAAGAATGGCAGATGAAAGGTGGGCAAAGGACTAGCTGCTGAGAGGGAAAGGAAAGAAGGGAAGAGGAAGACCATGAAAAAGTGGCTAGAAGCGTGTAAGGAAGACCTACAAACAATCGGGATATCAAACTGGAGAACTGCGGCCATGGACAGAAGAAAATGGAGGAAAACAGTGGAAATATTTCAAGTTATAGGCCTCTAGGGCCTGTTGAGCTGTATATTTATATATATAATTTATATTAAAAACATGTCTTGATGGACCCCTAGAGGAGAAATAAATGACCCCGTATATTTTGTGATCGTATTTTCTTTTATTAATTGTCGGGTAAATTTGTATTTGGGATAGAATTGTGTATTTGTCTTATTAGAGGATCTATTGCAATTGGCTAAATGACTAACGTCTATACCATTAAAAAACATTATGTTTTGGCGGTTATCGCAGTAATAATAGTTAACATCGGTTTTATTGGCACATGTTTCATGTACGTACCTATCCCTTACATGTTTTGCACCTAATCTAATCTACTTCTAGTTTTCTCCACAAAATTGGCAATAAGTGTCTTTACTGTGTCATATTTGTAGTATACCGCTTTTTTTATCCGTTTTTTTTTTGTTTTTCCTTTTCTTGTGGATGTACTTGTTGCTGTTCTTCTCCTTTGTTGTTGCTTTGGTTTATTTGTATTTGTTTTTTAAGTTTGTTAAATTTCTAACTGTTCTTTATAGGGTGTTGCAGTTAGAACTACACGTAACGAAGTAGTTCTCTTTGCTTTTTTGATTGTGTAATTATCTACAACGGTAATATTATCACTTTTAATCATAAAATGGTAAATAATAATTTTTTGACAGTTTTTTTTTTGGACCCCATAACTTTTTTTTGTTATTTTACAATAAAATGACATAAGAGAAATATTATAAAGGGTTTTTCAAAGAATAATTTTTACTACAAATTTGTTTAATTTTAATAATTACTCTGGATTTTACAGCACTCCAAAGTTGACCAGGTTCTTGAATACTCGCCGTCTTGGAATAAGGGGTGCAAAGGGTTTTCGCGCTGTATCTCGTAAACTATTTCTATAAAAAAAATTATTAGACATTATTTGTAGAAAATAAAATTTTCTACAATTTTATATCTATTTCATTTTATCGTAAAATGAAAAATAAAAAAGGAATTAACAAAAATAACTAAACATTTTTGAAGAAATTTTCTTGTGGGCATTTTAACTTTTTTTCTGGTCGTTTAACAATAAAAAGACATCGAAACAATATTATAGAGGGTTTTTCAACACATAATTTTTACTACAAATTTAATTCAATTAATTTCTTTGGGTTTTACAGCACTCCGAAGTTGACCAGGTTTTTGAATACTCGTAAGAATACGATAAAAATGAACCATTAGGCTTAGTTTTTTATTATATATTTTTTATTCATATAATTTATCATTTTGTTAACTTTCCTATGTTATTATTAAATTTTTATCGACCTTTTTTCCAAAAACCTATAAGGTAGACTCTTGAGGTGCGTTTTTTTAAGTGGTATCTTAATATAATATTGAGCATAATTATATATTTAAAAAGTTGTTTTCCAGTTATCCAGCAGTCATTTTCGAATTTTTCAAATTAGTCGATTAATTTTGATGTGTCCATGATCTTACTGCAGGTTTCAACAGAACAATTAATGCATAATGCACAGCATTTGATTTGATTTGATTTTCGGCAACTACATATACCTCCACAATTTTCTTTGCATCTACAGAAATTTAAGTTAAGAAGTTCGGGACTGCTGAAGTTTTGAAGGATTGGTATTCAAATTTTTCTTTTTCCAAACCCAATCTTCAAATCGCAGTGTTTCCTGGTGATAAATTCTCAGACTGTGGAAAGGATCTGCATCTTGTGTTAGCGGAAGTTAAATATACTTTTGATCACTGTCTTGGAGAATCGGTTGTATCTCATACTGTCAGAGAATCATCTTTATTTTCAAAATATAAACAGACCAAAAAATGTTCCCCAACGACAGTGAACAAAGATGGCTCAGCTTTCTTACTGAGAAATAATTCTGTTTCCCTAGCAAACTCAGGATGTTTCTGTAAAATTTTGATAAATTTAAGTTTGCCAATAAATATTTTATAAACTTCGTAAATAATTCATTTATAATAGATTTTATATAAAAAAACCAAATTATCATATTCAATTATTTCGAAAAATAATGTTGGTTTATGTAATGTTTTAAAAATAAATAACACCAAATAAATTAGGTTTTGTTTTACCCGTATAAAATTGAAATAAGATTTAGCTTCTGGGTAAAAAATAAACAATGTATTTCAAACGTTAAAGTTTAGATGTACGTCATGTCTATATATTCCGGAACGTAACGGTATATTAATTTGTTTATGGATATTTTAAACTGACTTATGCCATATAAAAGCAAAATGGACTTGCCATTTGTAACTAATTTGTAAACTTTCACCTCATGTTTTTTGTTTTTTAAATTCGATGTCCAATCTATTGAAAAATGGCCTCGAAAAACGTTAAAATCAGCTTTTTGGGTATTTTTAATTGTTTATTTGTATTTTACGTTTAAAGTAAGTATTTTACAAAAAACACACAAGAATAACTTTTGTCTTGAGAATAACTCAAATTATTAAAAGAAGTCTAATATAAAAAAATTATTATGAAGAAGTAAATCATAAATATTTGATTTAAAATAAAAATTACCTCAAGTATCACTAAAAAAAATAAAAAACTGAAAATAAAATTGTTTAAACAAATAAAATAACAAATTTAACAAATTAATTATTTAAATAATACATATTCGTAATATACACAAAAAGTGCATGCAAATTAAAAAAAAACGTAGAAATCCATAAACAAGAACCATTGATACAGTTAATAGCGCCTTCCCCCTCTAACGTTATTTTGAGTTTTAAAGCTGGCAGATTTTGAGGACCACATTTTTGAAGCTTTGTAAAGCATTCCATTAAAATTAAAACTTTTTTGAGTTTTGCACGTTAAAACTTCAAAGTATCTCTTAGTTGGTACAAACAAAGCTGCTATCAGTTTTAAAAGAAGTGATTAACTTCGTCCCTAATTGTCCTAGGTTAACTTTTTTTTACTTTTAAATTTGTAAAAAAAGCAGGCTTTCTTAATATAAAAAAACAATTTTTTACAGGCAATGGTTAAAAAGTTGTTGCTATTGTTTATAAGCAAAAAATGGAAGTGTTTTTGCAATATTTTAAAATTATTTTTATTTAAATTTTTTTTAAATAATATTAATAGAATAAATCTTCTTCTTTCAGAAGCTACCCGTATAATTACTATAACTACATAATTTTCTGACTTTATTGTTGAAAAAAAAAATTATTTGGGATAAACAAATTAAATAACTTTTAAACTATTTGACGGATCAATTTGAAATTTCAATTTTACTTTAAGCACCACAAGACCCAACATTATGTGTAATATAAAGGTGATAAGTTTATTTTTCAAAAAGTACCATTTATAAAAACCGAAATTTTGACATATTTTGTAACTTTCTTAGCAACAAATAAGGATAGGAACGTTAAAAAAACGCTATTTTGCAGGTTTATATATGACTTTATAAGTTTCTTACTCTCAAATTCTTTTCAAATGCTTTACTTTTTGCTGATGGACGAAAAAAGCAAAAATTTTTCGTTTTTAGACCTGAATTTGTTAATTACTAATTAAGTCCAAAAATTTGACTGTATGAAAGATACAGGTCCTTGTTGTAGAGGTCCGTACTACTTAAAACAACTGTCGTTTGCCTGGAGGGACGAGTGCTACGAAAATTCCGCGTATTTCCCTGGGCTAATAAATTTATATATACATCGGTATCTACATACATATACTAGAGAGTTGCTTCATGTTTGCAAATAACATCGAAATGAAATTTAATGTGAATGTGAATATATAGAAGTGCAGTTAATTAATAACGTATTTGTAGAAATTTAATAATTCTCCAAACATTAAATTCTGTTAAAACTTTGTTTTAAACTAGAAGCTATTTCAATATATAGCTTATTGGAATGGAAAATATGCATTATAAGTTATAAAATAGCTGCGTTTGTATTTTGTATGATGTTTAAACTAAATCAAACATCTTAATGACTCATGACGAAACTAAAAACGAGTTTCAGAAAATTTTACGAATAAAAAACAGTTAAATCTTACTGAATTGCAATACCTTGGAGATTAAGTTGTGCTATTTACTACATCAGATAGATAATAAAATATTTGTAATATCGAAGCGGTCCATTTAAATAACTGACTTGATAAAGCGAACATCAAAAGGCACGTAAAGGTCATAAATTTCCCTTTGGAAATCCAAGGCATCTTGGGTACCCTCATTCTGATTTTGATACGTAGTTAGTGGCCCGTTATCCTTCCGAAGAGAATTAGAGGAAACTTCCTACCAATTACAGTTGAAATCCCACGGAATGACATGCCCGATTATTGGAACATTCCTTTAGTATTGGCGGTAAATGACGCTACAATTAGCCATGAACGTGGATGTACTTTATATTTCTGTCTCAAATGATTAAATGATTTTACAACAATGTTTAGCTATTATTTGGTTTTAATGTGGGTTACTGTAAGATAAATACGCAATATCCACAAATCCAAAATCTTATAAAATTACCCCCAGTAATCACAAGCTTCTCACATTGTTAAATCAATTTCAGCCCGCGAATCATTAGAGGAGAAACGTTTAACACCGGATTAGCACTATACGGATAGAACGAAAGACACTTTCAAAAGTAAAAATGCTCTTTGTACTAGAGTGATATACACTCCGATGGCTCTAAATAAAAATACAGCTTGCAAAACATACCGGTTTACGTACCAACAAAATAAAAGACAGCCACATATTTTATATCTTACGTACCTAGTAGAGGAGAAAAGTTCATAATACTCGATATATACTGACAGAAAATAGAAACAGAAATAAAACAACCGATGTAAGAGTGAAACATAGACCCGAAATAAACAGCGATTATTATCTGATAGTAGCAATAATAAAAGAGGAAATAAAAATCTCTCTCTTTAATCTGGACCCCCCTGGTAATCATGATGTCGTGTATTTTCCGTCTCAAAAGATCTCTGTTTCTGGTCATATCTCTTAACTCATGCATAGATTCTTTGCATGTTCCTATAATTTGATCGATCCATCATATTGGGATCTTGCTCGTGATCTTTGACCTTCTACTTTTCCTTGGATAATAAGTATTTCCATGTTTTCTGTTTTTGCTCTTCTAAAAGTATTTTAATTGTTGGAAATAGACTTTGCTAAACAGCTGTTTGCTGACTTTAAGCTCATTTAGAATTAAATTATTTGTCCTGTGGTCTGTCCAAGGAATTCGTAACATTCATCTCTAACAGAAAATTTCAGTGGCGCCTTTCTTCCTTTTTTCCGCTTGCCGTAGGGTCCGAGACTCACATCCGTATGTCAGTATAGGGAATATTAAGAATTTGATCAACCTCGTTGTGAAATTTGAGAGTCCATCCATATTTTGGCCATCTTTCCTACGGCGACTTTCGCTAAATCACGTTTACATCTACGATTAGTTTCTTTCTGTAGTGACCCTGTGTTTGTGATGAATGATCTCGGATATAAGTGTGAGCTTACAACCTCAAACCGGTAATCGTGGTTATGTGTGGATGATTTTTATTTAGTATATCCACTATTATGATCTTTCTCTTTGATATGTTTAACTGCAGACCAAATATTTAAACCAATCGTATGAAATCAATTAACTAGCCTTAACTATTTGCAAGAAGGGCTGTGTCGTCTGCAAAACGTAGGTTATTTATTTTTCGGTCATTTATTGAGATTCCCTTTTCCCTCCCTTCAAGCGCTCTTCTCATAATATGCTCCTTACATATATCAAATAATTAAAGAGACAGTATACATCCTTGTCTGACACTTTGTTGTGCATGTAATTGGTTTGAGAATGTGTCAAGCACTTTAACTGTTCCAATAATGTGTTCGTATAATTCAGTTATAAGCGAAATTAAAATAAAAAATTATTGAGATAAAAATAACAAATTAAAAATAAAATGAAACTGGCATAACAAAACAGTATAAAATGATAAAATCATACCAATTAAAAAGAAAATAATAGCAAAGAAATATGCTGAAGCAATTAATGAAGGAATAGAAATAAGAAACTACAACAAACAAAATATGGAGAAAATATTTACGTAAGAGAACAGGTGAAAACTATAAACTGAATAAAGAGTATATGAAAATAGTAAAAAATGTAATATTTAAAGTAAAACAACGGTGCTGGAAAGAATTTGGAGGCAAACTAGAAGAAGGTAGTAGGAGCAACCAAAAACTATTCTATAAAGTTATAAAAGTTCTAAGAGGTAATCAAAACAAAGAAGTAGCGTCGATAAAGAACGAAAATGGAAACCTATTAATAGAAGAAAAGGCAATAATAAAGAGATGAGATCATTTTTAAAATTTTTACAGCTGGAAACAACAATCACTACAGATTCTCACAAAGAAAAAGCGATAATGAGGAATATGACATTACAAGAAACATTACATATATGAGTATAAAAGTCACAGGTAACAAAAGGAAACAAAAACTGGAATTTGCTCAATATAGCATGGAAAGAGAAAGAAGTACCTACAGACTGGGAAATAGGTTTGATTGTACCTATTCAGAAGAATAGCGATAATAAAAATTGTAATAACTATCGAGGAATCACCCTGCTTACCACAGTTACGAAAAAATTACAAAATTACGGCCAAGGTCAAATGTATGTGAAAGTCTGAAAAGAAGATATATACCGGATAAAAAGAGTTATTCAATCAATATACAAAAACACTAAAAATCGCATAGTAAGTTAAAATATGATATCAGACGAGTTCACAACTATAGAGGGTGTAAAACGAGGGAAAAGTTTAAGTTCTTTATTATTTATTACATTTATGGATAATATCATAAAAGACATAAAAATAAAATATATACTTCTACATATGAGGTACCGAAACCTACAAAAAAACGAAGATGTCATATTGTGTGTATCTAAATAATGTGGAAATACTAGCAATGATAAAAGAAGTGATCCAAAGAAGTGTAAAAATATGGAACAAACTATCAAACAAATTGGGTATGAACATAAACAAGGAGAAATCAACAGTAAATGTCATAGCAAATGATAGAGTGGATATGTAAGTCCAGATTGAAGAAATATAAATTAAACAGGTGAAAATATTTGAATACTTTAAGTGACAATTGAGGAAACTAGCAGGTAAGAATTAGAGATAAACAAAAGGATATATAAATCAAATAGATTATATCAGACACTAGGAAGAACACTTATCAACATGAAAGAAGCAACGAAACAAACTAACAAAGTGTATATAGGTCTATAATATACATCAATTCTTACGTATGGATGTAAGTCCTAGGTACTAAGTAAGCAACAGCAAAGTAAGATACAGACAGCAGAGATGATATGTTTACAAAGGGTACATGGAGTAACTAGAAGAAATCGAGTAAAAAAGTGGCATAAGATAATAATATCTCGAAGAGATTTATACATAGTTGAAATGTGAATGAAATCTTAGAAAGCACCTTTAAATAATTAAAACGGGTTAATACAGGAATTAGCATCAATAGATAGTACCTAAACTGTCTCATATCCACTGATGGCATTGTTTTAATAGTCAATAATACACATGAGTTAATAGTTAAGTCAAGAGGCGGAAAGTGTAAATTTAAAAATAAATTTAAAAGTAAAACAAAGCAAATTTTCAGTAAAGAAGCTAATAAGTATCTATTCAGGGCCCAATAATAGAAAACTTATTAAGAAAAGTTAGAAAAGTTATTAAGTTATATATTGAGCTGTACTTGTTTTTTTAGCGTTAGATTTTACAAATTGTGCTGCTTAGTACAATACGAAGTAACTTAGATGCGTCTCAATATTAAAATCCATTTTTTTTCAATACAATGTTAAATAGTACCTAGAAACCGAAATATTAGATAATTTGACATACTTCAATTCCAAAACGTGCTGTATTCAAAAAAGGTTACCATTTTTATAAATTATTACAATGGAAATTATTTTCTAATTCAAGGTAACATTTAATTTAGAAAATTCGAAAAATCATTGAGTTGTAAATAAAAGAGGCTCTGTTTAATTATCTATGGATGTCGTAGAAATAGAGCATGTTTTTTAACTGCACGTGAGAAACTCTACAAATGGTGACATTATCGACCAATACTATAATTCGACCAATGCTTCAATTGTAGTTCGAAAAAACCAAGAAATACCAGTCTCTAATTGAATTTATGTAAAAATTGTGAGATTGTATAAAGTATTAACAACTACTGTTGGGAGAAGTGTAGGACACGGTAACAAATTAGATTTGGGAGCAAGATTAGACCAGGGCTCAATCAGTCTTATTAGAATAGAAGAAAATTAAGGGTGGTATTTAACGTATGAGGATAATGTTTATTTAGAAAGCTTACATTATAAAATAGATCACAAGAAACAAAAAGCATACTAAATAATAAATAAACATAAAAACTCACTGAAGTAGATCTACTATAAAAGTCAAGTACCCCTTGTGCATGAGACTTATATATTCAAACAAGAAAATTTTAACAAATGTCCAAATATAAATAGTTAGTTAAATATGAGCACTTACAAAAATACATTAATTTTAATTTTAATACAGCATGTGACACAAAATGTGAGTACATGATATAAACTGCAGAGTAAATTCACGAAATGTTTTCTAATACTGTTCTCTGCGTGACTTCATAGGATATAATTCTTCGCTTACTAAGTTCTCCATCTATATAAACGTTGTTGCCTATTTAAAAAATAAATTTATAGGATATTATCTAAACGCCTTTTAATATCATATTTTATAAGTTTATTTAATAATATTTTATGTGAAACAGTGTTTGTATAAGTGCATAATAAATAAATCCAGATTCTATAAGTGCCTAATGAATAAATCAAAGTCTTGAACAGTGAAGATGCGATTATTAAGAATACTTAACGTGACTAATTAGAGCAAAAATTAATTAGAACAAGACTGTGTGTAGCAACTAAGCTAAATTTATAGAGGATAGACTAAAGTGTTAACAACGATGAAGTGATTATCATCCAATATATCGAACTATTTCAGAGGCTTCGATGGACTGGTCATCGAAGGTGGGAGCACGAAGTGACAGGCTAGACGGAGAACCTGGAGAAGATCGGCGCGGGATCGACAAGGTTGGTGGCATAGTTTGGAAGAGACTAAGTCTTGATTGGGCTGTAGCGCCATTGGAGAGAGAGATATCGAATTATTTATGAAGTTTCTGGATAAGGTTGGAGAGGATAACTGAAGAAGTCTTGTGGAGAGAAGGTTAAACAAGACATCTCTATCAGAAGACTTGTTATGACCAATACTGGGCTGATGCAATTTAGAAATATATACATACATAAAGATAAAAACGATAAGTACAATAAATCGGAAACATTTCTCTTGCTTATACTTTTTGTATGCTTGTTTTAAATCAAAATGTTTAAACGCTGCTATTTAACTTGTAGCCCAGTCTATCCCTATATATTTTTTTCCTTCCCTTATTTCATAAACCGAGGAAAGTTCTAACTAGATTCCTGCTGGTCTCTAATTACATGACGAGCTTTAATTTTAGGTATAGCAGAATTAATGGCTTGATAAGATGAGTTTATTGCATTAGAGCTAATAATAAAGCACAAACGTCCATTATAAAACGAGTATATTACCATAATTTTGCTATAACAATATGCTCTTGGGTAAATGCATATTTAACATTTTATTAACACTATTAGCGTTAAATAAATATGGGTAGTTACTACTAATGTATGATAATGCATGCAATATAACAATATCCTGATAGGCAATCGATACGTTTACGTAGATGCGTAACTTGATGAAAGTGACATTATAACTAAAAACACTAAACAAGATTCTGTTTAAATATTGATTAATTATTTATTTTATTTTATTCTAGACATATAATACCAGTATAATTTTTTGAATGTAACATACCGATTAAATATTTTCTTTCATAAGTCTATATAATGGCATTTCAAAAGAATCAACAATTTCCAGTAAGGAGTTGTAAAGCTACATAATTGGCAATTAGCGTTGATCGTTGCAATATTCGTGAAATAAAAATAAAACTGAAGAAAGATATTGGACAATGTAACAAGCAGTTTGTCACATTAAACTGTTGTTTAAAATAGTTGCTTAATTGTTGTTCGTTCGATATTACTTGATATATTTTTTTTTATTTACATTTACGTGCTCAGAAACTATGGCTACTCGTATGGAATCGATTACAAACAGCATTACAAGGGGTATAGTAGCATTAATAAGTTGTCATATAAAATATTTTATGAGTTTATGATACAACAATATTTTTCTGTAAACTGAAGAACTCTGTGTATCTGGTTGAGATCACTGAGAATCCTACATATTGTTAAAATTCGGTTTATCAGATAAGCCGGACATTTGATGCCATTAGGAAGCTGTGTGTTAGTTTGCTGTGGCCTATACAGATTCTTCGTATAATTGTAAAGTTTTGTTTAGATAGTCCCGTAGGGCCAGTGTTTATTGGCTGGAGAATGAGGGCTGGATTTCACGTAATTATGTATTTAAGGAGCTCCAGTGGATTTGCCATAATCTCCTGACGAATCTATATGCTTTTGTTTTTAAATCTTTGCAAATTTGAATGTAAGTTGTTGATGTGGTATCTCTTGAACCCGTTTTAACATGCTGATCTAAGAGTTCGTTGCTGGGTACCAATGTGATATGGAATCCATATAAAGGTAATTTTAGTGTTTAATGTAGAAAGGTAGTGGTAAGGTGATATTTTGGACAAGGGTATGAACGGTAGATAATTCCTAAATTCATAAAATGGAAGTTAGAGAGTTTGTACAAATGGCAATATTTGTTTCCGGAGGTTTATATGCTTTGCAGTCTATAGGACACTATGCAGTATGTACGCTGCACAACAGAGAAATAAAACAATTACAGATAAGATTGTTCTTAGAGTTGACTGAACAGCCAACCCTCAAATTACTTTTGATACATGATCAAAGTGATTATTGTGTATAATTTCAAAAAATGCGTTCTTTAGGTGTGTCGTATTTATTAAATTTTGTTAAACGTGTGTTAGTTTTAGTGAGTGTTGATATATTTAAACATCAGCTGTGCCAATAAATATAAAATGGTATCTTGTATTATTATATAATATAAATTGTATCATTTTGCAATTGTTTGTCCAAAAATTAACAGAAATCTAGTACATAAAATGTATTACAAGTCAACGTTTTAATTTCCCAAGTCAGACTCCATATAAAGTTCTAAACAAAACCTTTTGCCATATTAAATTTTATATTTCAAATTAACAAAACTCATGAATCATAAAATATCCTGTTACGAGATTACCAGGTCGATTTCTACAAACTTTTTATCAAGTCATAATTGAAGCAGTAAATGTGTCTGGTTTAAAAGCTTCAACAACACAAGCCCGACTCTTTTGTGGAGCAAACCGTATGCAAATTCCAAAGTGGATTGAACGAACAGTTTGTTACTCTGTATTATTGCTTTTGTTGCTCGTAGAGAGTCGTTTAGAGCTATATTAAAACTAAAGGCGGTGTCTAAATGCAACTAGTGAAATTCTGTTTATATATTAATTATTCTTTGTGTGGTATCGGTAAACATTGAAGTAAATACTGCTTTTATAGCAAGAGTAATCTTATTGAGAGCTTGAGCTTTCTAACTGAATCAAATAAAAGGAAAAATAAAAGAAGTTCTTTATTCACTTACTAGTATTTGTTACACTTTGAAGACACACTTAGAAACTATAGAGCTGTGTAAAATTTAGAAATCCAGTAATCTAAGATATAATATTATGTTATTTATATATCATCATTAAGTATATCTGTTTTTATTCTTCAAAAAATCACATAATGCTCCCATACTCATAATTACGACATTTATATACCTCGGCATGTTAGTAATGTTATGAAAATATAATTCTAAAATTTGGTGGAATATTTAGTAACTTGATATACAAAAAATTGTTGGCGAATCCACCATTTTTGTACATTTTAACTCACAATTTCTGACTTTCTTCTTGACCCTTTAATTAATGATTTTATTGTAGCTAAATAAAACTGTTTAAAATCACTTTAATGATATTCGTTGATACCTAAAATCCTAACAAAGTGATTGATTTTTATTTCATTTTTCACTCAGTAAAGAACCAAACTTATATTCAAAATAAACAGTTCTTATGAATGATGTGGCAAAAAACAAGCTGTACAAATAGGCGTAGTTCGAGGTTCTGATTTATTTTGTTACTCCTCCTAGTAAGTATTTGTTGTTACAAATGGTGTCCAACGTTGACCATCTGTTTCTATGTTTGGAGATTCGTCCAGAATGGTCACTTATTCATTTTTTACATTTATTTGCTTTCGATCTTCCTAATTTAGCTAGTGGTGCTAGTAGCACTAGAAAATTCAAAAGTAAAAATTTTGTGTTCCATTATTGTACACTTTTTTTTGCAAATTCTTGTATATAATCCAAGAATTTACAATAGCGTAAATAACTAATCTATACAAAACTGTTCTTCGCCATTTCGCATATTTTTGGTCCATATAATATTATGTGGTAACGTTTTAATCGGCGAAATCTACTTATTTCCACAGTTGTACTGTGATAATTAGACATCAGCATCACTTCTTTTATATCTTTCCATTTAGTCGCTAAAATTCTTTCGAATAAAAGTAAAAACTTTATATCATCCCTTTACATTTTATAATTTTTATATTTCGCTATGTTTATCCGATTGGCCATATAGGTTGCCAAACATAGAAAATTAAGGGTGTTTAGTAAGTTGAACTAAGTGAAAAATCTATCTTTTTACTGGCTTCATAGAAAGATACAACTTCAGGGCAGATCTTCCTTTGAAGTTCTTGAAGTCATTGATTCGTCGATGGACTGATGGGAACTCTCAGTCCTCGCCTTTACAAAAGTTTATTTCAAACAAGAAACCACTTCATCGATGTAGTATGTTTTTGATATATTACCATCTCGTTCAGGATTATTCTAGTTGGACTTAGATAGCAGAAATAAACAGCGATGTCTTGAAATAGATTTTTTTATGAGGGTATTCGAAAGTGATTCGTTTTGTGACCAGTAGTGTGAGATAGATGATATAGATACTTTATTTTAACACATAACTATAGTACAACCAATCACTGTCATCATTTCCTACATATCTGTTTTTTCGGTGTTTAATTTTTTACTTCTGTTTTTGGAAGTGGTGCTATTTTTTGGTTTGTAAATCAAGCAATATGCATAAATAAACTACACGGAAAAAATTTAAGAAAAATATTAACAAGACGGGAACCTTTATCAATATTTAGTATTGTTATCCCATTTCTTTGGGTATAAATTTCTTTTTTGAGACAATGTTTGTATTTGGTATATTCCATTGTGCAGTATTCAATCCTTTCAGACTCATCTTTAGATATTTCCGCGTTATCAGAACTTTCTTCGTCGAAAGCAGTGCACCCACACGGTTAGAAGTATTCTCAGGTACTTCATCAGAATCTGAGGCAGCATAAGGTTCTTCCTCGGATTCATTTTCAGAAATATTTGAGAGGTTTTTAATTTTTCTTGAAGCTCTTTTTGTGTTAGAAAACGTCTACGTGCCATATTAGGGCAAAAACAATATCAAAAATAATTATTATATATTACTCACCTGTATTAATCATCCAAATGGGCTTTAGGGACAAACAGATGCCAGCAGATTTTTTGAAATCCGCTGGGACATATATGTTTCCACAGTAATAAAAGAGTTAAACATCCAGTAACTTGTAAAAAAAATGTTGGCGTATCCATCTTTTTGGACATTTTAACACCTACAATAATTTCTGATATTTTTCTTAAACCTTTGCTTTTATAATAGTCTGCTATAACTACCTACTTTGAATTCTTTAACTATTGTCTCTTTGTTCGTAGAATTTAAGTACGCAGATGGCATTAATTTCGATATTCGCGCATTTTTGAATACCCTATTTCAATGTTATCGTTAAAAAAATCTAGTATTATTACTTAACAGGGAAAATAGCATATAGTGTATCTGTTTATTTGTATACTATTTAATTAGTTGTATTTTCCAAACTAATTACCCTCTTTTAACCCCTTTTACTTTAATTAAAAATTCGTACATTGTCCGACCTCCCTTTGCCGTTACTATTTTTATTAGACCACTGATTATCTGCCTCTAATTAAAACGGCGGCATTGACACGTCCCACTGATCCCATTGAGCTACTGATTGAACTCTGTCACTCAATAAGAAAGCAAACTTGAGGCTCAATAATGGGCCTCTAACCGATTTTCTCGGGCGTGCAATTCAATGAGTTAACGATCTGTTAAGCTTACGATACGACTTTAGGCTGGCTCCTGAACAGACTTTCACAAAAACCTGTCAGCATCTTAATCATATCTGTAGGTAGTTCTCTGTAGTACTTTAATGTTAAAAATTTACTTTAATAGAGTATATCTACATAAATATGTTGTCGAGAATGATAATTTTAATGTGGTAGTAGAATTGCATACAGCATCAAATTGCTAAATTTTAAGTTCTTGAAAACATAAAAATAAATAAATAAAAATACTATACCTATATAGCTCTTGTTTTACTAGAACCAACAACTCATTGTTTATTTTAATTGTTGTGTAATATGGTTTTAGCATGGTTCTAATTAATATTCGTTTTATAAGGTATAAAACAGATGAATTATTTTTGTTTCTAGGGGAATTAGGATTTTTTTCGACGAGCCTTTTTTTGTAAAAAAATATACCACAATTAATATGATCATCCAAATTCAGCTCTTGGTGGTACCCTAATTCTTTTTACAAATAATAATTTCTCTCCTATAATATGATAATTTTTTAGTTTTCATTGGTTTATAACAAGAATCTTAATCTGTACATTCTTTTCGATTATAGATCACCTGATTCTTCCACGGAACTATTTTTTCACACGACGACCAACCCAATAAGAGCAGAAAGAGTCTATGCGGTGACTTGAATATTAATTACGCTATTGCTTATGCCACCAAATTATCCTTGGTCAATATATTCAAATCGTATGGTTTCACAATGCTCACAATGCTTTTAATTCTCCTACAATTATATTATCCTAGATTTCTCACCCGTTGATATACGCTCTGCAATTATTAATGCAGGACTATCTGATCATGAAGCAGTGTATACTAAGTTTAACACTCTTAACAAACAATTCTCGAAAACCCACGTTTAGGTAGGATTTTTTCCGCTCAGAACTTTCGTAAATTCCAAAATTTGTGCTTGACTTCTGGGTGGCACTTTCCCTTTAGAGACGTGGACTATAATTTCAGTAATTTTTTAAAAAGGCGTGTCTGTATTTTCAACAAGGCATTTCCTTCAATTACAATTTAGTCAAAACATCACAAATCCTGGACTACCAAAGGTATCCGCTTATCAGCTAAGAATATGCGTTCACTACTGTACATCAAGAAATTGACTACAAACGTCTTTGTCACTCATTATATATCCAAACTTATCAAAACAGCTAAAAAATATATTATCACAATCATCTGGGAAGCTCTAAAAATGTTGTAAGAGAAACTGTATCCAAAATAAACGATCTTTGAAATAAAACTACCATAGCTCAAATATTTTCTCTTCCAAACCCTGAAAATCTAAATGAATACTTCTGCTGAAAAAAAATATAACATCTGCTATTTTGCCACAACAAGATACTATTTTCTATCTCCCCAATTTAAAAACGGTCTCGAATTCATTATTTATAAGACCGGTTGATGAATCTAAACTGATCCAAACAATCAGTAGTATCAAAAGCAAATATTTCTGTAGTACTGAGGGACTATCCATAAAAATTTTCTTAAATCTCCCAAAAAATGTGTTGGAAGAACCCTCCCCTGATGGAAGAACAACTAGTCAGACTGATCACATCTTAATAGATTCAAAACACGGAACGGACAGAACAAACTGCAGAAGTTATAGAGGCGCAAACATAGACTCAGACCATTGTTTAGTGATCTCAACACTAAGGGCTATAATTTCTAATTCCAACAAAAAAAATAGATAGAAAGAAATGGAATGTACAGAAGCTGAGAGATGCAACTGTTGCAACACAGTACTGGGAAAATATTACCAATAGGATAAGGAATCAAAGTCTAAGCGAAGAAGACCAGAGAGATATAGACTTCCACTGGAACAGGATAAAGGAATATATTAAGTCAGCAGCACAAGATGAAATAAGAACAGACTGGTACCCGAAAAAATCACTGGTTTGACGATGAATGCAAAGACGCAATACAGAAAAAAATTGAAGCCTATGCAAGAATGCCTACCCGCCGAACTAGAACAAGTATGGAGAGTTACCACAGACAAAGAGAAGAGAAGAAAAGAAAATACACATAATGAAGAAACGAAACCACTTAAAAAAGGAACTTCAATATATAGAAAACCTCAACAAATAAAAAGAATTCAGAACATTCTAAAGGAGAGTTAACATCAACAGAAAAGAATTCAAGGTAAAGACAAATCAATGTAGAAGTTTCAATGACGATCCATTAACAACAAGAACATACTTACTAAACCGATGGACAAAATATTTTACTCAGATACTTAATATAGAGGAAGAAGAAGTAAACCCGGAAGACGAAAGCTGAGGTAAGCGGAGCAGACGAGAGGGAGGAGGATCCACCAACGATCCTGGAAGTTAAAGACGCTGTAAACAAACTAGCCTGAAACAAATCACCCAGAATAGATAATCTCCTAGCGGAATTATATAAAGAAGGTGGCCACGATATCATAATAGCGCTACAGCAGCTTATAAAAGAAATATGGATACAGAAGTCGCTTCCCAGTGATTGGAATATTGGAATACTTTGCACCATACACAAAAAGCAAGATAGATAGAAAGAATTGAAAACTATTGCTTGTAGTTTGGATAGATAGATTGGTTCTTGTTATTTACTGGCTTCAGCTGAGTAAGATAAAGGTAGTAAAACTAAAATTGCGCTGGTTTTTGTACGTAGATCGATTTCATAAGACGACTTAGCGCAAAAGTTTAGCGATTCTCCAAAATTGACTTATTTGTTGTGAAAGTTGTACAACAGACTAAAATATCATTTTGTTTACGTCCTAAGCTTAAATTGGAGAAAGTCAAAAAGTGAGTGAAGTGATTGTAGATGGTAATTTATTGAAACCTCCGTCGCATGGTGACGGGCAAAATCATTAGTTCTAAATAAATTGACATTCTCACCACTACAATATCGATGCATAAACATTTTTTATGGAATATTTCTTTTATTAATTTACAAGTTATTTTGCTAAATACATAAATATGTATCAATAAAATATTGGCCAATTTTTATCCACTTTTGGATATTTTCCTGATCTATTTTACAGTAACAATAATGAAAAGAAATCAAAGTAAAAAATTAATTAAGATTTTTCAATTTCAACTGAGTCTTTAGTACATTCAGTGATTTAAATTTGTATTTGTGGCGATGAGTCAAAATTAAGTTTGATTTTAATAAAATAGAATCAATTTATCTTGGTAGCTCACTCTATCAGTAGCCTCGTTAATATACTGTGCCGATAACCTCGTGAATATAATTTGAATTTAAATGAATCCATGTAACAGATCGCTTAAAATTAGGTGAGAGGTCCCGTAGAGCCAAATAGAAAGATCAAATTTTATTAACTGCTATTAATACTATGAAAAGGGGGAACTGGTAAGATTGGTAACAGATCGTTTTAACGTTAAGTGTATTTTTCTATATTCAATTTTAAAACGTTTTTATTGGAAGTAAAAATAATATGTGAAAAGAAAAGTTCTCGAGAATTGTTCAAAAATAAGTGTTGAATTAAAGTTGTTTTTAAGTCTGCTAAACTTTACAAAATGCAGACCCTTTTAATGTTATAGACACCCTCGTAAGCCGAGGTTCCGAAAAGGTCCATTCAAAACAACAAATTTCCCTTACTCTGCCAATTGCTACGTGACATAAACCTTTACAAGCGAAATCTACCCAATATAATCTAATAAATTTGTAACGTTTTATTGCAGGTTGGCGCCCCTGCCCCAGGAGGTCAATACGCACATTTTAAAGAGGATCTCTATCTTTATGGGCAAAGGGCATTTGGCATGCCTCCTGATAGGCACTATCATATGCTGAATGTGGCCGGGGAGGAACAACCCCCGATCGTCGTCCTTAGTGTTGTCGTTATTGAAGCCGAGGGACTAGAAGCGAAGGATGCCAATGGTGAGTGAAATAATTTAAATATAAAAATCACTCACGTATAGTAATGGACATTCTATATCTAATGCAGCATGTTCATCAGTCTTAGTCTGTACGAATTACATTTTTATTTTTTTTTTTTTGCTTTAGTTTGCCTTGAAAATAATCATTTCCTAAATAATTTCTAATAGATAAATTTGAAATAGAGGGCCAAATGAAAGGAATGAAAAATAATAAACCATTTGGATGACTTTATATATTGTGCAATAAAAATGATAAAACTTAAAGAAAAATCAATTAATATACTCTAATTAATCAAACCATCACACTAATGCACCTGATTATTAAAAATCTGTACCAGTCCAATATAGCAGTATGACAATTTAAGACCGAGAGGGGTTTTAGACAAGAATGCGTGTTGTCACCTGACATTCAATATTTATGGTAAACATGTCATAAAAATGGCTTTAGATGGATGGGCCGGTGGAGTAACAGTTGTTGGCAGGAAAATTTCCAATTTGTGATTTGCTGATGACACTACCTTTATAGCAGTAAATGACCAAGAAATATTTCTCCTGCTAAAAGTTGAGTACGAAAGTAATAAGGTTGGTCTGAAAATTATAAAGCTAAAACAAAAATATTGGTGGTCGACAGATTCCACACTATTCAACTGACTAACAAGTTACAGGAATACCAGATAGTGGACAGTTTTGTCTATCTTGGGTCTAGTATAACTGATAATGAGTCGCCTAAATAAAGTTTGGAAAGACAGATACATCTCTCAAAATATCAACATAAGACTGGTGAATGCCCTTGTATTCTCAATATTTTTATACTGGGCAGAGAATTGGACTCTTCGCGGACGTGAAAGCCAAAAAATTGATTCCTTTGAGATGCGGTGCTGAGAAAGAATGCTGCGCATACCTTGGACAGCTCATAGGACAAACGTTTTTATTCTAAACCAACTAGAGATTAAAAAAAGGCTGTCCACAATATGTCTGCAACGTATTCTGCAAATTTTTGATCATGTGATTCGCAGAGGTGACGATAGTGTGCAGAGATTAATTGCTTTTGGAAACGTTCCGGGGAGAAGATCAAGAAGACGATCACCAAATAGATGGTCCCACCAAATTAAGATCATTCTGCGAAGCTCTCGGAGCAACCGATGGAGAAAAATTGTTGGGAATATTGGAAGAAATTGCGCTCCTCAGTAATGGGGAGAGAGAGAGAATTAATAAAATATTCGACCTTATTCACTTTACATGTGCAGGTCAAACAACTAAGTAGATGTGGTGAATCTTGTACCCCATCTACACAAGGTATTGTAATCAGCAAAACCGCGATTTATATTTCTTCATATTGGTTCTACACTTATATACTTCAACTCGCAGGCCATTGAGACGCTCTTTACAAAGGGTAGGAAATGTTGCTATCGTCTGGTAGCTCCTCTCGAAGATTGAGATGGCAAAGAACAGCTTCTTTTTATTTGGCAAGACAAGTTCTGTCTGGTGTATCCTGCAGATATGTTGATCTAACGAGAAAGCTTTTTGTCGATTTAACTCTTTATGCTAAATCTAGAGTTTTTTTCTTTCTTTTCAAATTCCTAGCTACTTATCTTCGAATTTCAGGTGATACCTACGATAGAATAGACCTTACATAAGGGTGTGGGTCTCACACATCCACTGATGACTCTTACTGATTCATTGACAGCTACGTCTATGTGTCGAGCGAGTGCTGATGCTTTCCATACTGATGAGGCATATTTGGCAGCAAAAATATAGAGTGCAAGCGTCCACGTTTTATAAGCTTGCCGAAAAGATTGTTTCTGTGTGTCAGTTTGCCTTTTAGTTTTGAAAACAATGTTTTCCTAATGAAAACGTGCGATCCAAAGTAAATCGTAGGTATTTAATAGAAGTACAGTGTTCAAAGGTTATATTATTTCATTGATTGATTAGTTTTCTGCAGGCGTCTCTGTTCCGAAGCATACCTAAATTTTTTCGGGGTTTGTCTTAAGATAGTAGGTTTTAACTTCGACAAAATTTTTTGCTTGTACAACAATAGTTGTATTGTCTGCATATACGAAAGTCCTAGTATCTACTGGTATGGAGTGGTCGATTGTGTAAATGTTATGCAATGTAGTTGCCATTGTGCTACCTTGAGCGAGACCATTCTTTTGAGTTCTTCATGTACTGTTTAGATACGCGGATGATACGGTGGTATTCGCTGACAGTTATAAAGCCCTCCAGGAGTTAATGAATAGAATCACAGAAGTGAGTCAGAAATATGGACTTTCACTGAACATTAAGAAAACAACATCTCTAAAAAGGAACATCAAATTGAAAAAATCAGTGTGAGTAGTCATCCAATAGAAAGAGTAAAAACATACACCTACCTTGGTACGAACGTCAATGAAAACGGGGACCATTCCCTGGAAATAAATTCTTGGATAGAAAGAGCAAGGCTAAGCTATTCAAATGCCACGATTTATCAGTATACATAAAATTCAGGTTACTACGATGTGATATCTTTTCTATACTGTTGTACGGAGTTGAGTCGTGGAGTCTGACACACGCTATCTATAAGAAAATTGAGGCTTTCGAAATGTGGCTTTATCGTAGAATACTGAAAATATCCTACCACATTCCTAACCAGGACGTTTTATTAAGAATGCAAAAAAAGAGTTGTTAACCACAATAAAAAGAGCCAAAATTTAATATCTCGGTCTCGTCAATGGGTTGTTGCAATTGATTTTTCAAGGAATAGTAGAAGGAAAACGAAGACCAGGAAGGCGAAGAATTTTCTGACTAAAAAATCTACGTAAGTGGTTTAACACAATAACCACAAATCTTTTCAGAGCTGCAGTTTGCAAAATACAGCTCTATCAACTGTATAAGGAAACACCCCTGTCAGACTTCATTAGAATACAAAGATTGCAATGGGCCGGACATGTGATACGAATGGGAGAGGATAGGCTACCAAAACGAGCACTGAACGCCAGAATACAGGGAAAGAGACCAGTTGGAAAGCCAAGAAAGCGCTGGGAAGACACAGTAAGCAGCGACGCACAAGCACTTTTAGGAGTCCGTGTATGGAGAAGAGCAGCCACAGACAGACAAGGGTGGAGGCAAAAAATAAAGGAGGCCAAGGCTCATTTTGGGCTGTAGTGCCGTAGAAGAAGAAGTTTGCAAAATACAGATTACCATGATAGTCGCCAACATCCAAAACGGAAAGGCACTATAAAAAGAAGAAGAAACTAGACCAGTTCTTATTATTTTCTCGAGCTGTTCTAGTATAAAAAAATAAACGTTCTGCGTGCTATAGAAGGCGAGATATTGCATATTTTTCCAACGCGCTTAAATTTGAAGTTCCATTCTAAAAAATCAGCTGTACCTATTCACGGATTAATCATAAGCTACCCATTATATACCTTTTAGAATTTTCAAATAGCTATAAAAGATTTTTACCTAAAATCAATGAGTTTTTCATAGATAGACTGAAATATTAACCATTTTTAATATCAAAAATAACAGGAACTAACAGCAACTTAATAAGTCTTAGATTGAGGTTATGACGCTCATTTGCTCTTTGGTATATGATCGTTAACATATTGTTTAATATTATATGGGTCTATTTTGTCCGCCATACTTTCCTCTTATCTCCATATACGTGTATATAATATGAAATTATTGTAGTTCTTGAAACTAGTTATACATTTTTAAGTGGAATAATACTTGAGGGAGAAAAATTAATCTTAGTTTTCGCTACACATTCCGCTGAGATAATTCGTACCAATTTGACGGGGTCTCTTATCTCTACATAATATTATTTTAAATTTAGTTTTAGAACTTGTTTTCGTTATGAGATTATTTGAAATTTATGTGCAATACGTACACCACGGAATTACATCCAATTTATATTGATATTGCAATGCATTCTAAACATCGTAAACAAAGCAATTTCATATAGCTATATGATAAAAGGTAAAATCTGCTTTATTAACGTGTTTGTGAAATATTTTTGAAGCTAAGCTTCTACACTGGCATTGTATTTTAATTTTTTCTCTATAGTGAACTGCTGAAGCAAGCGTCACGGAACTAGCAGCACAAGATGCAGTCATCACGAATAGCGTCATGCAATAGCAGATCTTCATATCTGACATAACAAAAATAACAAAATAACCCAAACAGCTAATAACACGATTAAATGCATTTCCTAACACAAAAATTGCTCCTGTTCTTGTAGATACTAAAAGTACATGTAATTTAATCGAAAAGATAGTAAAACCTCTGCCTATATGTATCTATATAACGTTAACTATAAATTGTAACAGAAAATGTATGATAATTGTATTTTAATCTGAAGATTCTCGAAGAAGATTTTCCGGCCAAGTTAGAATTAAAAGGATAGGCCGTTGTTTAAAAGAGCTAAAGAGTTAAAAAAGATTTTACGATTGATGAAATATTCCTTTTTTTTTAATATCACTTTAGCATCATCGGCTTATAATTAATGAAATGAAATACCGTTCAAAAATTCTTCGTTTATAAGAAATTTTTTTTATCAAATTAATCAACTTTTTTAATGCCATCGATACCTTTTTGTGATAACTCTCAAAGTAAAAGTAGAGTGTGCCTTATTGAGAAGTTAAGATAAATTTTGATTAAGCTTTTTCTGCCTCGTAAGACAAGAATTTATGTTAATTCCGGAAATTATTAAAAAAATTAATATTTTAAAGTAAGTTAAAGCTATTATTTTAGGAAAACTTTATTCGCTATTCTAATATTTTTTAAAATTTACCCTTGTGTGTTAGTATTATCAGTAGGTCATCTGTGCTATTCCGAATATCAGAATAAGTAATTCAATTCAACGGAGTTACATTTTTGCTGGATGCGCAAATATAGTAGAGAGAGGCGCCTGTTTATTTTTTTTTTATTCTTTTTTGTCAAATCTTCTAAATATTATATTCGCCTGGATCTATATTTTTTTTTCTTTATACAAGCAATGTTGATGATTGGTGACTTGTTGCCACTATGGAAGATTGTCACTGCATCTCTTGAGCGGTCTACTGATACTTCTTCTATTACTTGGTGATGTATGCCTTGCTATTTTAACAACCCTTGTATCCACCATTCTACTGATGTGATCGTTTTAATCTTTTTTATATTTACTATCCACTCATTTTATTATTCCTTCTTATCTTCTTCCTTTAATAATGCTCTTTACGACTTTATCCATAAAGACCGTTTGATATTCCATTTTACATTAGATTAGGGCTCGATTTAGTTTTACAGGATATCTGGTAGCTACCGCATTATCAAAAGGACTTTCCAGACAAATTGCTCTCTGATACTGTTGACGTATATCCATTTGTAGAAAGAAAACGTTTTAAACAAAACTGCAGGTACTATATGAAAGAGAAGAACTGACAACCATTTCTGAAGCTATTCATCTTTTATAATTACTTTCAAATGGAGAAATAGAAATGATATCTACTTTCCAGTAAACTGTTAGGCTGTTGAAAGTTTTAGTGACTATGCCTATGTTAACATCCGAATTTGAAAGATGCTTCTCTTTGTTGAAGATGATAAAAACTTTTTTACGCAACTCGATGAAAAAAGAAAGCCTAAGTGCATTGGGAATGTTATCAGCTGAAAAAGTTTTTCTTAACAACATTGAAGAATTTAATAAACGAGTTTTATATACCAAATACCAAATTTAATAAACCAAATATTTGATAGCCAAGATGTTCCTGTTTAATATTTTATTCATAGTTTAGTAGCCTATATCTAATTTTAAAGCCTCTTATCTACTTAATACTCATTTTTTATTTATTCTCGCATTTAGAGATCTTACAGGTTTCAATTTTTTCAAATTTTTAATCAATTGTTTTTTTTTATTTTCTGCTTCGTTTAATCTTAGAATTTAATACACGTAAGATTAACTTGTGAAACGAATTAGTAGTTTTTATGTTCCAACGTAACAAACGTTTCGCTGGTCTTGATTCCACGAACCTTACCTTTATGTTTGTTGGTGTATGAACGAACCGTTCGTTTTCATAGTTGACAATCCAATCATTTAATACTCACATCGTCCTCAAAGTGTTCTATAAATAGAAAATAAAGGTTCGAGACGGCAATCCCAGTAAACCCGAAAATTGATATTGCTGTCGTCATAGTCGTCTTTGTGAATTCGTCTGAACGAAAACAATTACAGTTTTATAGTTTTGTCGACTCTATCTTCTGTGCCAAGATCCTCTCCTAGATCTTTATGTGACGGTCCTATACGTAGGATTATAGTCCAGTAAATTTGGTTTTAATGCGACGATTTTATGGTTCGTTTATAGTACAAAGCGCAAATTATTTCTGGTTTATTTACCTGTAAAATGCTTTAATTTGAGTAGGTAATTAACTACACAATAGTGGTTAATGGTTTTATTCCTATAATTAAATTAATATTACATTTCCATAATTTTAACAATGTGTGATTTGTTTCTTAAGTATTGTTCCACTTAACAATTAGTTTCAAGTAAAGAAGAAATACCAATGGATTTAAATAAATAAACATTTAAAATGAGGTATAGAGCTGATACCATGAATAAATTATCTTCAGATTTGCCATATTAGAGAAAGGATCTGGTTTAACTGAGCCAGGAGATTGTTAACTAAAAATTTTTAAATTTAAAACATTTAAAAAAATTTAAAACAATTTTTCTTAACATTTTGGCACTATGTCTCTTATAGAGGCTGGCGCTAGCATATTAAACTATTCCAATTTTTATCATCGTTGAAACCATTCTTGCTGTTGGGTGTTTATCTACATCATCTATCCATTTTATTCGTGGGCTTTCTGTTTAAGCTTTTTTATTGCTATTGATTTAGGCATGCACACCAATTGATTTGACCAACTTCACTAGCCAACAAGCTCCAGAGCCCCACAATTACTATGAAAACGCTGAAGGGTATTGACAGGACCATATGGATAGCCGCGCGAAAATTCTGTCCCTCAACCGTAGGTACGCCGACGCATATAAACATGCTCCCACTAAAGAGAGTGCTCTGAGTATGATCAGGAGAGTGAAGGAGAGTAACAAAATTGATTAGCTCAGCGACTGAAGCTACAGCTACTCTCTCTACCATAATATATGGCACATGAGTTGAGCCAGAAGTTAAAAGCTCTATTATAGCGGTAACGGTCTTTGTCAGGGCTCTTTACACTTCAAAAGCTCTGCCTGGATTAGCAATCCACAGCGCTACTAGTCGGGGAGAGATTATATCAAGGTAATTTAGTTAAGAGGAAATCTACTGCCAACTAGAATCATCCCGTCAAACCCACCACATGAGCGATCTTAATATTTGAGGTAGAGCCAAAAACAAGATACACGGATGAGACTTTTAAAATACCTGACCTTGTCGCCCAGCAGGGTAATTGTCGCAGATATTGCGATCAGCTGAGAAAGTCCTGATATGGCTGCCGCAAATAAAACAGCGCTACACACTGAGACAACATTCCTTCAGACCATGCAAACTTGATATCCTGGGAAAACTTTTTGCGTGGCACCTTCAATCGTTGAAGCTCGCGGAACATGATGTCAGTCAAATTCTCGTATCCTAAGAATTCTTAACCTTTTACAGTTTGAAGTCCGCAATTTTATCACTAAGGCATTCAAGGCAGCATTCATATTCATAGTCATTTTATGAGGTCTTAGCGTAAGTGGCTTATGAGAATTTTTACTTTAAGTGCAAATACCGGCTTCTTTTCTATCACGGTATCTATGCTCTTCTAGGTAGGGTTTTATCTTATGATCTATTGTATTTTATAAATGTTCTGTGAATGTCCTTTTTACACTTACTTATTTCTTTTTTATTACATTTTGCTAAGCACGAGGATTTGTCGTGCGACGGTAGTATCTGCAGAGGGGATGGTGGAAACTCGTGAAACAGCAGAAAGAGGCCAGATCGATAGACAAGGGTTTAGTTAAGTGATAAACGAAGCAACCCAACCGGATATACCCAGTCTGCAAAATAAAAGAGGTTATGGATACACTCTGATACTCAGTTTTTATTTTAGTTACATTATTAGGTTCTGCATACAGCACCGTTTCTCTTTATAAGTTGTGAATTTGTGCATATACGATATTGGTCTTGAAGTTTACTTGAAAAACTGTTGATTGCTTAAGACTGCAAAATACCTCAATACTTGATGTGCAAAGTGGATGCTTCCTATCATAACATATGGATATCAAACCTGGATCCTAATTAAGGCAAACTAGAACGGACAATGGAAAGTGGAATGTTAGGTAGACGACTGTTAGATAGAAAGAGGAAAGACAGGGTAAGATCAAAAACAAAAGTTGAGGATTTCAAAAAAAAATTGTTAAACTGAAATGCTAGACAAAAGACCAACATTGGAACGCCATAATACAACACTGAAGACCTTGCAAAGATTATGAACAAGAGGAAGACCACAGATGAGAGTATTATAAATTTTATTTTGTATCTTTGGAATACGAGTTTTGATGCAATTAATATATTTATTTTTAACAAAATTTAATTTAACCAAAGTTTTAGAACTTTTAATGTTGTGGCCTGTCCAAATCCTTGTTAGTGGTCTAAGACTTTGTTTATTATTTTGTTTTAAATACCATTGCCTGTTTAGATACATTTAATAAGAAATTCTAAGAAGTGATCTTTAAATATTTAAATCGACACAATACTTTGTCTTCTTTAGTGTATATTTTAATACTCAACAATCATGTAAAAGCTACTAATCTATTGTCTTTTTTAAATCAGTATAATTTAACGATTGTAGAATAATATAATTTTGTCCATCTGAAGAACAATGTGTACACAATCTATTGTAAGTTATAGTTTAAATTAAAATCGACATTAATTGTTGTTTTAGGATTCAGCGATCCGTATTGCATGTTGGGCATCCAACCGAGAGCGGCTCCATCATCTCCCCAACCGTCAACCTCCAGCCGGACGCTTTCTGACGTCGGCTGCGGCTTAAGCAACGATAATCCCCTATCGGTGAATCAGGGAGTCGGCACGAGTGGCAGCGGCAACGAAAAGCTGCGGAAGCACCACAGCTTCAAGCTGAGCTTCAAAAGAAAAGATGGCAGGGTCCGAGAACAAAGGGACAGTATCGGCGGTGCACTGCCCGCGAAATTCATCCGAGCGACTTCAGTCAAACCGCATACCCTCAATCCCAAGTGGAACGAGAAGTTTAGATTGTAAGTAATTTTTTAAATAATATTATTTTAATGTTTTTGATATGTACTGAATGATAAAATTATTATAGATGTAACGCATGAAATTGTAACGTGTTATATGATTGTTCGATAATCTGTAGTTTAACATTGAATAGGGGTTCAATAACAATATGGAACAATATTTCAAATTTCCAATGCATTTAAATAAGCCAATAAATCAATGTACTCCAAATAATTTTTTTTAGCACTGATTATCAGTATCAGTATGTATCAGAATATCAGTAACAATATTGGCCAGGTTTTCATATATGTCGACTTTTTTTCCGAAACCCGAATTGAGAACTATGAATCAGTTTATTAGATTCCAAAAAAAAATTCTAGTCGTTATTGTGATCATTCTTTTGTATGTTTTTAAAACACATGATGCTAAAAAATGGCCATATATGACGATGCTTGATTCTTGGGTTACCTGGCATAAATATGGGAACTAAAATGTAGTTTTTCCATTGCAAAGGTATATCAACTTTATTTAACCAAATCGCAGATTTAAAAGCAAAAGGTTTTCTGATATAGGAATATTAAACAACATAAAAATAATGTATATTATCAAAAACTGGAGCGGTATTGGCAGATTTTTTAAATGCCATGTCTCGTTCTTGAAGTGAAAACTGATTTGTGAGATAATGACTACTAATATCATGTTCTATTATATCTACACAATTAAGAAAGGTTGGATCAGGAGATACAAATGGATGTGAAATTCAGCACGCCATTCATCATGATCTGATTGATTTTGATTAGAATATTTTTGATTTTTAAAGTTAATTACCTTTTCCATATATGTATTCTTTAGAGGGTAGCGATCTATTGAGACATTTACAATAATTTTCCCAACTATCTTTTATTATTTGTTTTTGATATAGCATCAGTTCTTTTATACTCTGAAAAATTATCTAGTGTGGGATTGTTCATAGATTTATGCAAACTGTTTTTTCACTTCTGTACTAAATATTGACATTTTTTATTACACCATTGTTTATTTTTATTTGAACACCGATTTGATTTAAATTTAGGTGTAGAAAGGTTATCTCTGTTTTCCAGTATTCTTATAAAAGAACTTTAATCACCAACTTCTGTTTTACTAAATTGTTCTTGAGACTTCATATAATGTAGATCCCAGTTTGTCTTTTTTATATTATATTTTTTACAAGATAGTAATTTATTAATTTTGGATGCCATATATATTTGTGTAATAGTAGTAAATGTTGTATGCAGGGGGAGATTTTAAAATAATGGAATGATTGATTACAAGTAGGTAGGAGAACAGAGATCTTTAATTCCGTATACAAAAGTTTTGATTTAATAATGATGGCCGTTCCACCGCCACTGCGGTTTAAACGGTCATCCCTCACAATATTGTAACCTGGAAGATTATTATATTTATTATTATGTAAATCTAGTTTCTGACAAGCAAGCCATAATAATGTTTTGATTATTTAACAAATATTGTATATTTTTTCTATTTGAATTTGCCGATTTAAGGTTCCAAAAAATTAATATATTTTTGGTTGATAAAACTATTTGAAAAATGACGTTTAAAATTTTAATGGAATTGTGCGCTGACAACTTTAGGATAGGGAGATAAAGGATAAGATCTTTTACTTATTTTGTCAAATTGTGTAATTGTGCTTGAGAATATGAATGTAAGTTTGATCGTTGAGAAATGGATCGCGTATTGGATTGGTAGGATATTTTTTGTGAAAAGGACTTGGACGATGTAGACGGTAATTGAATATTAACTGAATCTAATGATGAACTTTGTTCTAAATTAGAATTAACTGTTTTATTATCGACTGCATTTAAAGGTTAATGCTTGGATACAATATCTGCATAACTTTTTTTAAGTATACTACTACTGGCATCCTTGAAGAAACAATTTGACTGGGACATCATTTGTTTGATTTGTTCTTTTCTGTTGTATTCTGGGCATACATTAAAATTGTTTGTAAAATGGTTTCCATTAGACGAAAAACATTTTAACGTAAATTCGTCTGATGAGCAGGTAATTGTGTCATGATAAACGGAAAAACTTAATTCTGAATTAGAACTAGACTCAACTATCTTTTCCTTTGATACAATATTATGTTTTTTATTTTTTAAATCCTTAGTATGCTGATTTAATGAAGGAGAATATATAATTAAATTTAAATGATTTGAACCACTTATCTGATTTCCAAGATCTAAATTGTCTGAAGGATCTGGGAGTGACGGGGGTTTCCCCCATTATCCACTTCCGTATGGATGCACTAATCTTTCACAATTCCCTTATAACTGTAACTACATATAATTCATTTTTTAAATAGTTAATATTGTCTACTAAAATGATTGATTGTACGAAACTTTAACAAGACACGTGTAGGCACGGTAACTGTTCACGCACGAATGTGATTAAAATATTTGAAATGATGAATTACAATAAAAGCAATTGGAAGTCTTGTTCTTTTTTTTACCTTTTTATAAATATTTCAGTTAATTATGTAAATATTGATGATGGTTTTATACACCTATCAATATATCGATCTATAAAGTCATATTATTTTAGACTACTAAACAATCCGAGCCATCTCTGTATAAACCCACGTGTCTATAAAAAGATTCTCGTAATTAAGTTAACACATGTTTAAGTTTTAATTTATACTTTAATAAATTTTGATATTTAACATACTCGTTCATAAAGGCACTCCACGTATAACACTCCTGTTGATAACCTGTTAAACCGCTTGGATATTGTCCTCGAAATCGATTTGAAACAAGCTGTTTTGCATTCTGCTACACACAATAGGGCCCTTTTCTCGCTAAACCTCGCTCCAGTCAACACTCCATTCATTCTCATATGCCTTTTGTTTTGTGCTTTGAGAATTTTCAGAGATCCTTCGAAGGATCTGCTTTAGCCTGTCTATTTGTGTATATTTATGGCAGCTTTAGTTCCGTTTCTCAGAACCGTAATGTACACCACTTTTGAGCCCTATTAACTGCACATGTTTCCGCTAGTTTTAATGAGAATGTAGGAACGTATCATTAGTATTGTGTAGGGAAATACAAAACAATATACTTAACAAGCGTATTATTTTACTAGTTAATAGAAAAAATAAGATTGAACGTACGCTTATGATGTAATAAGGTAACTGTATCTTTTATCGATCACTTAAGGTTTTGTTTACAAGCAGATTTAATAATAAGACGAATACATTTTTTTTTTGTCTTTCTATGATTTTTAAAGATAACTTTTGGTCTATTTGATTCAGCTAGTAATCTAGAAAAAATAATATAATTGCACTTTAATTCCTTATAAATGTTTTAATAATTATGTACAATATTTATTATAATGCTCCCTTCACCGACCAGCTTAAAAAACACTCACTTATTACCGGCCGATCTTTTCGCTATTACCAACCACAATTACTTAATTACCGGACAGTTTAGTCCTATCAGCGACCTATTCAGGTGACTACTTATTTAAGAAAGTAGTTATTTATTTAAAAATAACCCTAATAATATTATTTTAAAAATCATCCGATGTGCCAACTGTAGGAGTAATTTTTTCACTACCATTTTATTTGTTTTATTTATTTATTTTTTCAGGCCACAATAAAGCTTTTTTGAAAGGAGTTGCGATATTTTTAAGAAGAGGAGGAATATTTTCCAAGGGCGTCTTCGGTTACTTTTTTTTTCTTTTCTGAAACTTCATCCCCAATAGTTTTTTCTTCTGGTGAGGTATTATACTGCTCTAAAAATAGAAGTTCAATCATTGATAAAAGAGGGTCACTTGTTCAGTTACTAAATGGAAACAGAGTATCTTCCGAAACAATGGAGCTGTCACATTCTGCTTGCTGTACTAAAGTACCATCAGATTGTGCTAGCATGATTTGTCCTTGGTTCCAAATAGAACTATATATTTCTATTTCTATTTAAAATCTCATTATATTTTGGCATATTTGCTTCTAGAGTAACATCATGGGTAGTATTATTTTCATATTAAATGTCTAGTGTTTCGTTTTTACCTCTTCTCCATGAATAGAATAGTATAAAATTATTCTAGAAGTGGTCTGTCAATTCTCTTTTCTGTTTTAATTAAAAATGAACTCTTCTTTAAAACACTTGCTATTTCTTATTGCAATTTTGATTCAACTTAAGTAAGTAGTTTGGTGTAGTCAAAGCCATTCTGATCATATGCAAACAGTCCAAAAGTTCTGAAATCATTTATTATTGTATTCTTGGTAACGGTATCCCTAATACATTTGTCCCTTCTCTTTTAGTTTTTTGGTATTATTTGGTATAACTGGAAAGTTTAAGAAGGCGAAAAATAGCAACATCTAGTGGTTGCAACCGATGTGTAGATTTAGGCAGAAGAGAAATCAGTATAATACCCTTAGTTTTGCAGAACCCGATGACGACCTGAAAGTCTTTAAATTTATTTGCTCATTCTAGACGGCGAACAAGTTCTACAACATATCCCAATGGTTGATTTTTTTACAGAAAAACCAACAGTTTCTAAATATAAAATCCAATTTACTATTGTTGTGTTGTGTTTACTTTGTTCTTCAGCTGCAAACAGGACACAGTGGGCTCCACTTTTAGAACATTTTTCATATTTGTTATGAATTTTATTAACTGGACAACTTAGAACGAAACATATTAAGTTAAACTTACAAAAAATTTCCATGAAGAACAAGTTGCAGATATAATGATCAAATCTCTAACGAAAATATGATTCCAGATCCTTTGCAAGATGAGGCTGATGTAGATGTGAAAAACCTTTTAATTAGGGAAATGATGAAATTTAGTATTAATAGGAATTTTAACTTTGTATTCGTATTATTGTAAGGTCACTGTCAAGTTAGTGTGATATATAACAGTTTTGTATATATAATAAAATCATCACCATTGAAAAAACACATTTCGCCTATTTTATCTTCAATAAATATATAATTCACAAAATTTTAGAAACGATGGAAATTAATACTAATGCCCGAAACATAGAAAACATTGCAATAAGTTACCAAAAAAAGCTTTTTCAATACGTTAATGTGGAGGTTAACCAATAATTCTTAGCCAATAACTGATCAAAATTCTCAATAAGAAGGAAAATTTTTAGTCGATATTATAGTAACAATGAAAATCAGAATATACCTATTAAACGTAATGTAATTTATTTATTGGAATTTAAGGAACAGTTAAAAACATTACACCTATTAAGAAGTAGTTCTGTTTTTTGTATCTAGCTGTCACCCTGTAATTTTTTATATTTACATTTATACATAACACACAAAAACTTCGGAAACTTGTTAAAATTACAGAAAGCGAAATAAATTACGAAAGCATTTTTGTTTCACACGAAAAGTTCGATAAACACACAAACCACACAAGCACGTAAAATAGAGGACGAGGACATTAGAAGAACCTTTTTCCTTCCACTTGTAGGTTGAGTATCTGCAGTTGAACGACGTGTTACATTACTCGAAAAATATTTGATCAATCTGAAAAAATACAGCGGCGAAAATATTGAGTTAAAGATAAAGTTTTACTCTACAAAAAAAATTCATATATTCAGTATTAAAAAAGAGCATCATTAAATATTTGTATAGTAGCTTAAAAGCATAATAACTAAAAATCGTGAGTTTGATTTAGAAATGCGGTAAAGGTTTTAGTGTTTTACCTAGATAATATTTACAATATTTATTTTAAAAATTTATTTTTATATATACCCATTTTCTATATAGACAAGCAATCACTCTAATCAAAAAATGAAAAATATGTTAAGAAGACTACATTAAAAAATGGGATATCAATGAAGGTGCATTCCAAGGTGTTTAACGCCTTCACCTTGTGAAATTGCTTTGTTATTCAGGTAATATTTTGCAACATATTGTAAATATGTTATGTTATGATTTGGATTTATTGACCTTTATGTGCCATTTCTTTGTCCACTTTTCAATGTCCCTAATAGGGCTTTCAAGAGATTCGGTAGCTGTTGTAGGATTATTATCTGTGACTAGCATAGCAGTGTCATCTGCGAATATTGTAGTCGTTACATTTTCATTTGTTGGTATGTCGTTCGTAAATATCAATAGTAATGTAGGACCCAGAGCACTACCTTGAGGGACTCCAGATCGTATAGGGTAAGATTTTGATGTTTCCGATTCAATAAAAGACTCTCGTTCATTTTTATTTTGAAAAGCAAAACTTCATGCTAAGATTTATCAAATGCCTGGCTGTACAAAAAGGGGTGTATGTATGTGAAGTTATTATTATAATTTAAAAGTATGAAAACTGTATTAAATAGGACTGGTTCAAAATATTTAGGAGAGGTAGTAAAGGGTGATACAGATAATAGCCAAATCAAGTTTATAAAGTCTTGTCAATATTGCTGTTACACACACTCGCGGTATTTATAGGTTTCCTATCAAAAAAAAAATTTTGTAAAATTTTAATCGAAATTTTAAATTGCAAAATATTAATCAGTGAAAGTGGATAAATTATCAAACTAAGACCAAGTTTTAATAATATTGATATATTTTTTTACCACTATAATATAAAGTTGTAGATATCAAGGTTCTTTTAATAAACTTCAGTCGACAGTTTGTACAATAAAGATTCTCTTGTGTTTTTTTTTTATTTTTATCCCTTTGCAATCGAAGTAAACTCACATATAAAATAGTTTATAACATATAGTTAAAACCGCCATATCCCGATGTCATTTAATCCCGCAATAACATTGTAAGCGTACGAAACACATCGACGCGTTTTAAAATGCATTGTAAACCTCAGTTTACAGCAGTTGGTTATTGGAATTGGATCGTGAATTATTTTGTACAACGTTGTTATGGTTGGGTAGTTAATATACATACCTAAACAAGGGTAACATCTGTTCAATGTATTCATTTTTTTAATGAACAATATGAACATCAATCGGAGTATTTTACATATCACTATGTATTATTTGAGTTCAAGTATTTATATAATATATGAATTTAATCTTTAATGTAATATTTATTTTAATTTTGTCATTTTTCGCACCAAAAACTAGAGATTCTTTCTTCGTTATTGGTTGTTGATGTCCGTTTAAATGCCAGTAATGCATTGGTTATTGATCAGTGTAGTAGTTTCTGGGGGCTCGGAAGACTTGGACCTCGGAAGCCCTGAAGAAGAAGTCTCCCACTAAATGAGCTTTGAAGTCTGAATTTTTTTTTTTTATTTAAATTAACGTGCAAGTGACATCTATGGTCATTAGCACGAGTTACGATTTACATGGTAATATCATATTAATTACAAAATATTGTAGTTAACATTTAACATAAAGAGAAAATAATAAAAACTTATAATATAACATTTATATTCTGTTGAGCCGTTGACTTTTCTCGAGGAATTTGATAACCTTGTTGATTTGGTCTGTGCTGTTTAGGACCTCTTTGAAGTTAGTGCTGATATCGAGCTGTTGGCTTATTTTGGCATAAAAAGGGCATTCGATAAGTATATGCCTCATTCGGAGAGTCGTATTGCAGTTCTGACATTTTGGTTGTGGAGATGATGTCATCAAGTAGCGATGAGTTAGACGGGTATGTCCTATACGCAATACGCAATTTCATGCAGCGCTGAAGTAACATTATTCCAGTAAATCTGCCAGGTGGATAGATTCAGCTTCTTCATTCTAGCTTTGAGATCGTTGCAAATTTGTATATTGTATATGCGGCTTTTTTGGCAAGGCAATCAGCTTTTTCGTTACCACTAATACCAACATGGGAGGGTACCCATATCAAAGTGATTGTATGTTGGTTTATAAGCAGCTGATATGTGTCATGAATATCTTGGACGATAGGATGGTTGGTGGATATAGCATTAATGGAGTGTATAGAGGAAAGTGAATCAGAGCATATGGCTATGTGTGTATTTGGATATTGTTGGGCATATTTGAAAGCATGTGAGATATCTAGTAGTTCACCAGTGTGGATGCTACACCAAGGAGAAATTTTAGATAGTTCGATAGGCTGTTGTACAGTGGTTACAGAATATCCAACACCACTTTCAGTCTTTGACGCGTCAGTGTAAAGAACTATGTTATATTTATTTTTGTTTATAAGTTCTAGAAAGAGAATTCTTAATGTACTAATACTGGTATTTTTCTTGTTAAACTTGGTAAGGGAAATATCATGATGTGGGAGTATGTTGGTCCAATAGAGATTATTGGAAAATGGTAGAGTTCTGGTTTCAGACAAATTTATATCTTTTAGTAACGGTTGTAGAAGACTAGGAATAGGATTTATAATTAAGTTAGATGAAGGGTTGTTATGGGGATGGTGTGATGATGTAATTAAATGATATACTGCACTTGGACGGATTGGAAGAAATTGCAGCAGCTTAGGAGAGAAGAAGGTTTTCTCGCCTAAGCCATAGAGGAGGTTCATTAGCTTCACAGTAAAGACTTTCCGCCGGACTAGAACGGAATGCTCCAAGACATAGACGAATAGCTGTGTTGTGTACTGTATTTAGTTCATGAATTTGAAATAAGTAAGTTCTTAATAAATCTTTCGGCTAAGGTTGTAAAAATACAAGATTTTCCTTGTAATCCTTAATTTAATATATACCCCATTATATCTATAACGAAAGGTAAATTCCATAGTCTTCATTTTTTCACAAGGAGCATTTATTTGGCAATTCCTTGTTTTTTTTTTAATCGCAAAACACATTCTCAAATTCAAAAATTTTGCCTATACATTCCCTTTGGACAACCATTGAATACTACAGTAAAGGAGGATATCGCATTCCTTTTCCGTTTCTTCCTGAAAAAGTTTTCGAAATCGTCATCGATTGATAGCTCCAGCATGTCTTCTATTGAGAAACTACGATGCAGGCTCAATCACCGAGAATATATTCTTGGTGGATTATACAGTGGAATTTTAAATTTTTCTTCCTAAAAAGATTTTAAATAGCTTTGTAAATCCTTCGATGTGAACAATCATACAAACCGACTCACAATTTCGGACGCTCTCTTTGCTATCGCCTATAACCTTTTTCACTTGATCCAAGATATCCTGACCTGTTGTGGCGACCAGTTTTTCTCAAATCTAATAGCTCCTAATCAGCAAAAAAACGTCGCCTAAAACATCGATATTGATACATCCAAAGCGCGGCTAAATCATGAAACAAATTCATTATTTTGGAAACAATTTATTTTAGACAAAAATCCTGAAATAGGTCGATTTTTAATTTTAACTGCCAATTGTTTTAATAATGTGCGGAAATGAAAATGTCACCAGTTTTGACATTTTTTCTTCACCGTTCATTCACCGTTCATTTTTTTTTAATTGAAATGTGGGTCTTGTAATATTTCATTTGAAATGTCTTTTATTAATGTATCTAGTAGTATCATACATAACTGACTAATGCTTATACAGAAAAATATAAAGTATTTTAATTTAATCAGAGAATAATCTTTTAATAAACGAACTGTAATAATAAATTAATTATTACATAATACTTTTGAGCTAAATTTAATGCTATAAATGTCATAGATTGAAATATGATGTATTGTCACTGAAAATTGTACAATTTTATGGACAAAGCTTACAAAAAGTCAGAAAAATAATAATAACAATTTAAAATTTACTAAAATTACATAAATCGTCAAAATCACAAAATAAAACATAATAAAATATACAATCCATTGCAAAATTTAACTAAATTGCAAATTGCATAATAAAACCTTACAAACTAATAAGTTTAAGTTGCTGCATGGGATACCCAAATATATATAAAAATACTTTAGTTACTTGTATCTAAATGTACTGTGATTTCTTAGTTATTCGTTAAGAAACTCTTCCACTAAATAATATGATCTTTCAGATAGATAGGCTTTTGTCAATTTACGGAAAGTAGTTGCAAAGGGAGATGGTTGTATACTTTTTTTGCCGAACATAATATAGATTTCTTTACTAACTCAGTGGACGGGATCGGGAAATACTCATAGGTTGAATTTCTGGTGGAGTAGTCATGATTAGCTCTTGCTGTAAAAACATGTATGTATGAAAAGATACTGTATGGCTCCTTTTTGCAATTTAAAAATAACATCATATTGGGCAGCTGTACTAGAACCCCAAAAAGAAAGGCCATATCGAAGATGAGACTCGAACAAAGAAAAATATGATGCTAAATTGATTTCCTTCGAAACAGATCTTATTGCATAGCAGGCTGAGGCTACTTTCTTACTTAATAAATTGAAACGAAGGGGCCATTTAAGGTTGCTGTCTATAAAAATGCCAAGAAATTTTACAGAATCAACGATACTGATCTGGCTGTAATTAAGAAGCAAGAGTTGAAGAGCTCCTATATAAGATAATGCTACTGTCTTATCCACGTTAAAAAAAAGTAAATTAGAGTCGGACCAGGTTTTTATTTTAAGTAGATCAGTCATCTACCATTGTCTTCTTCAAATAAGTGTAACATTACGAATAATTTCCGGAGTAATGTCCGGAGTTTATTTTGTCTCTAATTCGGTTTTGCAACTCCTGTAGATTTTGCCGTTTATCTACATAAACCTTTGATGTTAAATAATTCCATAGAAAAAATCAAAAGTTGTGAGATCTGGAGATCTTGGTGGCCACTCTATTAGTCCTCGTCTACCAATCCACCTCCTAGGATAACACTGGTTTAATATAGCGAATATCACGTGCATAATGCGGGGGTGCAGCATCTTGTTGTAACCAGATACTATCATCTGGGAAGTGAAGTTAGGATTGTTGACATTTGGAAACATATTAGTTATTAGTATAACTTTTGTTTGCATAAATTGCACATAACCTTTCCCTGTAAGATTTGCTCCACAAAAATAAGGACCAGTATTCCTGCTTAAATTTCTGATGGTGATGAGTATGATCTTATGAATCCAGTGAGGATTATCCTTACTCCGGTACTTGCAATTTTGACTATTGACTGAACCATTGAGGCAAAATGAAGCCTCATCAGAAATCATATTTTTTTTAATAAAACGTGGGTTACTGTGACATAAATCCTGCAAAATATCATAAAACTTCAAACGTGATCGGGATCATCTTCGCTGAATTCTGGATGCAACGAAATTTTGTACTTTTTGTCTTTCAGAACATGTAATACCGACCGTTGAGATATGCCTGTGTAATTTGACGTCTTTTTGATGAGGATATCTTCAACGCTTAATACAACATTAATTTTCACGTTTTACTGATACCTTATTACTAAATTGTTTCTATATCACAATGTTTCAATAATTTATTTAAGATGCAGAAGATATTTATATCCAAGATAAAGTTGCAGGTAATGATATAGAACGTTAAAATATACTAGACACAAGAATATTAGGGCATACACGTGAATATTATAATATTCAGTATATTAATCTGCTTGCAAAGAAAACAATGGTTACATAAAAATCGTACGTTTTGAATAATTTTTCATTTTAAGCCACATTTAATTTTTTCTATAACCATATACGACCTCCTCCGCGCTTTTAATATAAGCCTCACCAACATTATACTGAACTAGATTATCATTTTTTGTATAATTTCGCATTGTGTTTTTAAAAAGAATCGGCTTATCTCACACTTTGGTAGATTTTCTTTATTATGCGACATGCCGTTCTTGTCTGCACACAAATCCTTTTAATTAGACCAGTAATCTCGGTAGCTTTGTGCACCAGAAGAGGATTATTTGATTGTATATACAGAGTGTCACGAGGTTTGTCACAAGTTATTATTCAAATGAAAACAGTTTACGTTATCAATAAATTGCAAATAAGAAGGGAAACACAAATGATTTATATGGCCTACTTTTTACTTTAGAAGTACTGTAATAGTTAATTAATGATTTAACCGTTTCCTAAGGATTTTAAATGGTGTCGTTTCTATGTCGCACATTATGTTATGAATTATTCAGAAAAATAAAAAGCACAACCTTCACATTTTATAGTAAATTGGTGTTTTTACGACTCGTATTAAGTGATACTTAGAGTTACAGTGAAAAATGTTGACAATATATTATTGTCACGCACCGACGGAAACTTTTGAACTGCGCTTAAGGTTTGATTTTCTTTAGAGAAAAAAAAGTACAGTGACGTGCGATGGTGTTTTTTGATGTGTATTAATTATTATCCAGCTCAGCAGTTCAGCCGATGCTGGTAAGTCTGGCATTGTGAAGAACTGATCTTATAGCTGAAGCCAAATTGGGATATCAATCTTTGGACTAACCTGGACTCTTTAAGAAACAAAAACAGCAATCGTTAATATGATTGGTAAGTAATCGGCATACTACTTTTTTCCCTCTCGTTTATTATACCAATAACACGCTACAGCTAACACAGCCTACATGGGGAGTGGGGAGTCCATTACTTTTTCGCAATTTCTGGAAATAAACCACCTTATAAATTATGTACTTAAATTTCTCCACAAATACAGCATAATTTTGAAACCACAATAAGTTTCACTTGATATTTTCGTTATTAACAAAACTGTTTGCCTTCATAGAACTTATTGGAAACTCAAAATAAGAAATAGTTAGATGATAACTTCAGTAATAATAATTTACTTATCCTCCCTCTTAAATAGGTCGGGAACATTAATTTCGTTGGTCACCTACATATTATTTAGTTCTGTTAGTGCTTTCGTTTCACGATGACTTTGGCTATCGAACAAAAGACCAAAATTCTCGAGTGGATATAGTAGGGAACTAGCTACCGTTTCATTACATTTCATTTTAAAACAGTTCAGTATTGGCAAATCTACCATTACGGGCATTAAGAAGAACAAAGAATAGATCGAAAAGTTCGTCAACGAAACGGAAAGTGGTCTAGGGAAGAGGAAAACCATCAAACCCGCCCGAATATCCGAAGGTGGAAAGTGCGTTATCCATGTGGTTCTTACAACAGCGGAGAAAGCATTTTTCGATTAGTAGTAAAATGTTCTGTGAAACAGCCCGTCATTTCTATCGTGAAATGTCACCAAATCACTAAGCTTTTAGCGCATGAAAGGGTTGGTTGGACAACTTCAAACGATGTCATGGAGTAAGATATCTCAAAATTACTGGTAAGAATAATGCCGACGGCATCGAACCCTTCCAAACTGCATTTGAAGAACTTGTGATTAAAAACAATTTGACACCTGAGCAAATGTCCAATGCAGATAAAAGTGGGTTTTTTGGTGCATGTTACTAGACCACACATGGTGTTATCTCAAGAAAAGAACGCGGCTGGTCAAAAATTTATGAAAGAAAGAATCACCTATACGCCTGCAAATGCTTAAGGGACTCACAAACATCGTTTGCTTGTTGTGGGGACGGCTAACAAGTCTCGTGCATTCAAGTCTGTTGATCTACCCGTATGCTATCGAGGGCAACAAAGTGCATGAGAGTGACAAGAGATCTGTTCTTGGATTGGTTCAAAACTGAATTCATCCCTGATGTTCGTCGTCATCTCGCACGTGTGATCCTACCTCAGGAGGCAGTATTGCTGCTGGACAACTGCCCTGGTCATCCATCCTCTGATGAACTTTGTAGTGAAGATTGTACAATGTTTGCCATGTTCTTACCACCCAACACGACAGCTATGATTCAACCAATGGACCAGAATGTCATCCAGAACACAAAACTGCGTTATCGAAAAGCTTTACTCTTTAACATTCTTGCTGATAAACAAAGTAGAACGGATCTGGTAGTAGCTATAAAGAAAGTTAATCTCAAGGACGTCATTTTAAATTTGGCAAACTGTTGGTCATTCATTTCACAACTTTTGATTCAACTTGAGCCCAAACTTAGTGGCTGTTGATGACTCTTTATCCAACGAAAAAGACATTATTTTAAGCCTCCTTGCCGCTCATCTGGCTCAAGATAACACGAGAATAATTACTGAATCTGAGGTTCGAGAAGGAGCATCAGGTGGCTGTGACAAAGAAATTGACACCCAAGAAATGCTCAAGGATGAAGAAATTGTAAGGGTCCTTCAAAATGAAGAAACGGAAGAGGAGGATGTCGATGATGAACCACCTTCTTCAAAAACTTCTGCTGTTGAAGCTGTTAAAGCCCTGAAGACGGCTAGAAGCCGTTGGGCAGAAGACAACCTCAACAGCAGCGAGTAGATCATGATGCTGATGCGTATAAGAGACTGGCGTCCAGAAAAAAATTACATAATATATAGATAATAATATGTATTTATTAAATATATTGTGTATATATATATATATATATATATATATATATATATATATATATATCTGTATAATATAATATTTCATTAATATACATAAAGCATTTTCAGTAATTTCCATTGTGTTTTTGCAGTTTTTCTTCTCCCGATAAAAAAGTCATAGGTAATCCCAACGATGCGATCATCCGAACAACCCATTTCCCCGATTTCGTTCGTATTAACGCGCTCGTACTGTATACTAAAATTTAGTCGTTTTTTACAGACTCACCCTGGTCTATGAATGAAATATTCTATTTAATGTTATTAACAATATATTTTAAGATTATACTATTGTAGATGTATTATGTATGATTAAACAAAACATCTTTTATAAATGAATCCACATAAATACTTTTGCTGATTGTCCCAAACCGTGTGCCACTGAATTAGTAAAAGTTATTGCGTATGAAAGGGTATGGAATTTCTCAGAATTGGAGAATGTGAAGAATTATGTCAAAGCTAGCGACCCTACTATCCACTTTACTGAACCGACAGGAATAACTTTCAAGAATTTAATAATTCCTCTTCTACGTTGTGAACAGTTGTATAAAAAAAACCTTTAAAAGAGAAAACGCTTTTATGAAAATGGTAAATTTTACCAAGAAAAAACTGTTAAACTAACGTGTTTTATATACACCGGCACGTCGTAGATGATTTTTATTAAAAATTTAAGAGCAGAGGGATACGGTATCGTAAGAGTTTTTGAACTTTTTCGTTCTCCCACATCGACATTTAAAAAACAAATATATAAAAGAACAAAATTATAATGTTATCATATTAGTAAATTTATAATTATTGCCTTTTACTAATTATCATTTTATACTTAATTCCTTAAGTGAATTATTGGCACTAATAAAATTGGTACCGTTGTCATTATATATAGTGTGTGGATTGCCTCGGCGAGAAATAAATCGTTTAAACGTTGCCAAAAAACCGTTAAAGGATAACTCCCTAACTAACTCTAAATGAATGGCTTTTGTAGGCTTGCAAACAAAAATTTCAAAATAACAAGTGTTCGGGCCTTGCGTAGGCCCACTTAGAGGCCCTAATAAACAGAGGACCTGTAAAATCTACACCTACGGTGTAAAAACGAGTGAAATTCTAACTTTATCCAATGGGAATGGAGACATAGGTTGTGAAGCGGCTTGTGCGTTGAATCTATAACATGTAATGCATTTTTTGATAATGCTTTTAACATATTTGAACGCACTTAAATATCGTAGGAGTAAATTGCCTAACACATTTTGAGAACCACTGTGTCTACAGTGTTCCTTTTTAATGAGCAAAGAAACAACATGATCATTTATTAGTTATGATGAATTTATTAGTAAAATCCATATTTGCATTTTGTAAGCGTCCTCCAACACGTACAATTCCAGAGGAGTCTAAAAAAGGATTAAGAGGGAGCAATTTCTTGTCTATAACGAGATCTTTTTCTAATAAGCGTGCTATATCTTTTGCAAATATTGTTTCTGAATAGTTTTAATAATTAAATTATGAGTGCTATCATGATCACTTTACGTGTAAAATTACCCTCAATTTTTTCAGGTTTTATATTATATTTATGAACCTAAATACGAAAGCGACTGCGTTTTTTAATTTTGAAAATTTAGAAAATCTTTTATATCCAATTATTTGGTGAATGATTAACAAAACTAATGACAACAATAACAATAATAAAATATATCTACCAGAATGTCACAACTAGCGTAAGACTACCCGAACAAGAAATAAATAAATTCTGTATTCAGCGAGGAGTACAAAAAGAAGACACCGTCTCTCCAAAGTTATTCACGATGCCTTTAGAACAAACATGTAAGAAGGTAGATCTGAACGAGCATAGTATCAACATAAATGGAGAGAAGCTCAGTCATTTGAGATTTGCAAATGACATGGTCCTTATAGTAATATGATGATGCAATAATAATATTTGAAAAATTATATCACGCTTCCTTGGAGGTCAAACTAAAGATTAATATGAATAAGACGCAAATAATGACTAATCTGGTACTAAATCGATATATTGCTCTTGATGGAAGGGATATTGTGCAGATAGCATCGTATAAGTACTTAGGACATAAAATTCAGTTGGGCAGATATAACCAGCCATGTGAGATCCCACGTCGCATAGGATTGGCCTGGGCAGCGTTTGATAAATTAAACTATGGTATTTAAATCGGACCTACCCATATGCCTCAAAAGGAAAATCTTTGATAAATATGTGTTATCTGTACTCACTTATGTAGCGGAAACATTAACACTCACGAAAAAAGTAGTGAATAAGATTCGCGTGACTCAGAGAGACCAAATCCCAAACGAAGAAATACGTCGTAGAACAAAAACAACAGACACCATCGAAAAAATCGCGTAGCTAAATTGGAATTGGGCAGGACACATTACCAGATTATCAGACAATTGATGGACAAAACGTATTGTCGAGTGAAGGCCAAGACAAGAAGCACTAAGGAGCAGAGCACGCCCACCAACCAGATAAACTGACGACCTGAAACGTGTTAGCACTAACTGGATGTAAGTCGCACAAGACAGAGACAGATGGAAAGAACTGAATGAGACCTTTTCAGGTTCTATTTGTTTGTATAAAATTTATGTCCTACGAAGAAGGCCAAATTACGAACAAAGACTTTCTTTAGCAGGATTACAAATTTTTCAAGCTTGTTGACTTCGTGCTGACTTAATTATCACCTTCCAAATTTTAGAGTATGGATTGTTTGTTTTACTTGTTTATTTTAGATGACCACACCAGACTACGTGGACATAGTTTAAAGTTTAAAAGAAAGGATCCTTTTCATCGATAAGGCGCCAAAATTTTCTGTGTAATCGTATTTTTAGTATCATTTTAGTATATGGAACAGTCTCCCAACGAAAATTATAAACTCTCTATCTATAAATGCATTTAAAATCCAACCAGATTATTATTTGTTTGTAAACTGAACAGTATTGTGTACAATCTACCAGTCTGTAGTTTATTTGCGCAACTGATTATTTTGTAATGTATTATTTCATTTTTCTTGTAAATGGGCTTAAGGGTCTTAATGATTCGAGCCCTTATCACTATGTAATAATAATATATTAATTGTGTTTTTGATTTCTTTTTTGTATAGTCTCTTTACACTTAACCATTCTCTCTTTGTTTTTTGTTTTTTTTTTGCCTATTATCTTTCTTACTGCGTTAATTACTTTGGTTTTGATTTCTTCCCAATATTTTTCGGTGTCTACGCTGCTTGTATTTGTTTCTGTTATTTCTGCCTTATGGTTTTGTTTGATATCTTGTTATCTCAATTTTTGTATAACTAGTTGTTCTGTTGTTTGTTTCTCTTTGTCTCCTTGTTTCTCTAAGTTATGCGTTACAAAAAACTACAGCTTCTAAAATAAGTCAAAATAGTTAATTACGAGATCTGATAATGCAAATGACGAACTTTTTTCAGTGTACAATCTGCTACGTAAATTCAACTTTTATGCCTGTACACCATTAAAGGTTTTATGTCAAAGGGAGCATGTTTATTACATTTCCGTGTCAAATATAATTTACAGTCCATAAAGCAAGGCAAATTGAAACCCTGATTAAAAACTGTCCCATTATAAAACAATCATTGGTTTAATAATGTTCTGGATATTAATTATCCAATGTACTCATTCAAAATAAAAGTGTAGGTATGGCATAAAAACATACACATAAAATCCGTTGCTCTACAAAAAGCAACGCTCTTCTTCTTTCTTTTCATTAGAAGGTTTCGGCATTGTTGGTTGTAGGATATTTTTTATCTCGATGAATGACACTCTTTTCTTATTGTAAATTTAAAATGTTTTATACGACTTCACCTCTACAGTTTTAGTTCATTTGATCCGTTTGGTAAACGTCATTTTATGATATTTTATATCTAAATATAGATATATCTGTTAGAAAGGAATAACACCAGCTAAAACTTGGGCAAATATAATAGAACAACAAGAACCAAAAGAAAAAGCAATTACACAGCGGTGTATACAAACTTAAATGTGGCGACTGTCCAAAAACTTACATAGGTCAAACTGGTAGAACTTTTATCAAACGTATAGCAGAACATGAAATGGCTTTCAATAAAGGAAAAACAGATTCTACGTACGCACTCACAGTCTAGACCATAATCATTCTTTTAATGACGAATTTCAAATTCTTCCCATTCAAAATAAAGGCCTTAAGCTATCTTTATTAGAATCTATGGAAATTAACAAATTAAAAACATAATTTATAATTCTGACATAATTCTGATCCGTTCTGATGTTAATCCGTTTGTATCCATTTGATTATCTTTAACACTTTATGAAAGTACTATAAATAGTCTGACAATAGTTGCAACACACCGAGCGTGGCAATACGTGACGCAGATGCCATTGTTTGTCAATTCTCTCCAGCGTAGCTTGCAACTCGTGTGCATATTGTTTTGTATTCTGGGTGTTTAGAATACTTTACTATTATACTATTCGTATACTATTTTTTGTGAATTTAGCAAACATTGCATGTTTGTTACACCAGTGGTACCAGAACATCATGGAAAAAGCCAAAGACATCTCACCAAGTAAAATAGCGGAAACAAAAACTTTATTATTGAACTATAATCAGTCCAACAGAAAAATAGCATTAATTTCTAAAGTTTCAAAGGCAACTATGGACCGTATAAAGAAAAAACTTGACGAAAATTTGGATTTGACTACTCCACGGCACAGACAAAAATGTGGTCAAAAAAAAATCACGAGATGAAAAAAACAATCGAGATAAACCTTGGAAGGATTTTAACGAAAATAATGCATGAGTCTGACACCAGTAATTTACCAATGACTGCTCGTCGGTGAATAATGGATCTGGAGTTTTCAACCTGTCGGCTTGCAAAAAAGCCGCTACTCACACCAGCAATTAAGAAAAATAGAGTTCAATCGGCTAAAGATCACAAAGATTCTACCATTGATGATTGAAATCAGGTAAATAACATTACTCAACATTGTTTTTTTTTTTTATATGTAGTTTACAATTGATCAATTTGTCCACGATTTTAAATTAATAATAATATTCCAGGTTTGTTTTTCGGACGAATCTACCGTGTAGATCCTCATGGATAGAGCTGAATTTATGAGGAGCAGACCTGGGGAAAAATATAAAGCTACTTGTATTGTAAGGACGGTAAAGCATAAAAATTATACCCCTTGACTACAGTCAAGGAATTGGTAGACCGTAACATTGTCGAAGGAACAATGCGGTAGAACCAGTACTTAAGAGTATTGCAAACAAAAATGCTTTCCCAGGCCCAGGTCCTCAATAAACGTTTTACGTTTATGCATGACTCGGCGTCCTATCACAAGGCAAAAACTGTTACAAAATTCCTTGCTGACAAACAGACAAGTGCCCTGGCCACTCGCCAGATTTTAATCCAATAAAAAATCTTTGGAAGCTCATGACGAAAGAAATTTCTGATGAAATTATAATTACAAAGCGTCAATTCATCGAGCGCTTAATAGAAGTATGGCACAGAAGTGGAACAATTCCACAAAATTGTCAGAAATGCGTAGAAAGTATGTCAAGAAGGTGCCACGCAGTCATTGCTTCAAAGGATGACACTACCAAGTATTAGGCTTAAGCCATAATTTTAAATGTTTTTATGTAAACACTCGTTCCTTTTTTAATATTTGTAAACTTTATAACATTCTTAATCACAGTAAAATAGAACTAAGCACATATATATGTTTTATAGCTCAATTACATACCATTTTTAAACAAAAAGTAAAATTTTATGGGGTGGCTCTAATAATTTGATCACCCGCTGTATGTTTTACATTAAATAAAATCTAACAACGAATTATTCGTCTTTAAAAAACTGCCCTAGTTGTATTTCCCTATATTAGCCAAATTCGCAGACTCATCTTAATAAAATAACAATATCGACCAAGAACAATCAATTAGAGCAAAAGGCGGGAGAAAGCGAAAGGCAAGAAATGTTTGGCTTTCAGATACCCAAACGTAATTAAAATATTCTCAGTAGCTGGAAGACCGAAATTAAGTCCATATATATCTTTCGGATTTTCATAGCTTACAAGCCAATTATACTAAATGCAATTTACCTCCCTACCGCAGAACCTTATCAGAATATATATTAGTTTTCCCACATCCTTTGAGAATTCTTTTTCGTCACGAGGCAGAAATACCGGCTATGGTCTACGTAAAAAGCGGCTCGACTTCATATAAGCCAATATAACTTATTGATCACGTTTGCTATTCATTTACAATTTACTTTTACTATATCTTAAATAATTTTATGGCTTTTTAAAACAATTTGCAAATGACGTACTGAGTATACAATAATGTCAAATACCTAATGATAAATAATTCTGGGAATAACTACCAAAGCTATAACTATGACAGTTTGAAAGGGTATAACTTTCTTTTGATGGTATATAATAATATACTCTACCATGAAAGTTAGAGATCATAACCCTTTAAAGCTTTCTTGAGGATAGTTAAATAACCTTAAACCGGTTTTAAAGTATCATCCTTTATAGACGAGTTTAGCCTTTTTACGAGAGCTTTGTATCTCAAATATATTACTATAAGAATTAGTAGGAGTTGTAGAAGGGAAGTTTAGATAATCCTCTTTTATTTTGATAATTTATTTCTTATCAATATCAATACTCCTAGTCGTCAGAGGAAAATGGCAGTGAACCTGTAAAAATGATACAAAGAAACAAACTGAATTTTGCAGAGAATGGTAATTTTGGGACCCTAAAAAATGATGGAAAAAGTTTAGGAAGAGACAAAAATTAAAATGCGTTTTAAAGATAAAGAGTGTAGCTGTTAAATAAATAAACGTTGCGCGATTTTTGCTATTTTTTAATATTCTCATGAGATCAATAAAATTTGTTACTTTCGTTGACCAGTCACTATGGAATTTATATTGTTAGAGCTTAATCTTCAAAACTTATAGCATGAAATTTCGATTTTGACTTTTGGCAATAAATTAGAGGCATTTTAAATTTGACTAAAAAATACTGAATTTAAACTTTCCATTAAAATCGATCTAAAATGTTTAAAACTGCTTTTTTTTCGATTGCACAAGTACTTTTTTGGAAACTACAAAACTTCGGCTACAAACTCCATCCAATAACGTCTTCGTGGGAAGTATTTCCCGTAATGTTAGATCGTTTGTAATGTGAAAGTTTAAATTAACCGTTTTTAGGCATATTTCAAATGCCTCATATGTGTTGCCAAAACTGAAAATCGAAATTTCATGTTACAGGGTTAGAAGATTAGGCTCAAATAAACAGCTCGATGAAAACTGACTTCATTTGCAATATTAAAATGCATTTTGTTTTTTGTCGATAGGACACTCTGATAAAAAGATATCGAATTTTTACCGTCGATTTAATACAAATTTTATTTGGAAGGTTGAAAACCCTTAACGATTTCTGGTCGATATATGAACTACTTGACTTTCTAACAGTTTCAGTTCAGTTTTGAACATTTCAATCACGATTATGTCTACAGAAATGGTTTGCTATTTAACCTGTGCGCCTCTAATGTACCAGCTGTGTTCTGTTTTGTTCTTTCAAGTGCTGATTGTTATGAAAAAACTATTATTTAGGTAAGTTTTAATTATTTTATCATATTTGTATATACAGAACATTATCACATTGTGTAAAGTAAACGGAATGCAACTTATTAGTGATAAATACTACAAAATATTGTTAGATCTCAAAATTTTTAGGTGATGAGTGCTTTTATTTTTGTTTTAATTTTAAAATGAGTAGTGTTAGTGAAATGTTTTAAGTATATTTTTATTAAGTAAACATTACGTGTATGAAATAAAATCCTAAATTAGTATATACATTTTCGGCTAAGATGTTATTCCATGTTACATCCAGTTCATATCGCCAACCAGTTAGTCCATTTTAAACTGGCTATTATTTATTTTGTCTGTATAATATTGATAGCAATTATTATAACAAAATATTAATTATAAAGTAATGCTAAAAGCAGTAAAATTTTTGTTATAGTAAATGAAATTTCTGTTTCAAAATGTCCAGAATCAGGATTGAACAACTACAAGAACTAGATTCCAATCAACTTTATAAATGGATTGATGGTATAACTGATGACCAAGCCATATACTTAGAAGATGGTGGTAAAAGTGATGCGGAGGATGCTGGAACATACAATATAACAAATGATACATGCACAAGCTCCAATGTGGACGCTCCGTCATGTAAGAATGAATTTATTGGTAGTAGACATAACTACTTACTGATGTTCATTTTATTAGCTTCAGGCAATAGTAACTCTGAAAGTATTCTTTTGCCTGATAGTTCACGACCTAGTTATGAGTTTGAGGAAGCTACAGCATTTGACTCTGATGATACTGATTACGAGATGCCACTAGATGATGACGACGATGGTGATAATATTTCTATTGATGACAATTTCCTTAGGTTGACTCTTCGATGTACATCTTCCACCAACTATTTGGTCAAAATATGTTGCTACACAATTTTTCGAGTAGGGAACGAAGAGGTGGTGTAGCGTCAACATTTCGTAAAATCACAACAAGATTGAAGGACGAATAAGGTATCTACTGATCCTATATTTTGAAGTTCCATGGTTGGTGAACATTTCCTGTAAAAGGTACCTCTCGGCGATATGCTTTCTGTAGCACAGAGAAGAAACGAGATCCATCTCACATGATATGCAAAAAATGTGGTGTTGCCCTTTGTTTGGAATGTTTTCCATCTTTTCATTTATAATTATTGTTTCTTACGAATAAAAAGTGGCATAAAATGGTATTTTTATTTAGTAACGCAATTCCTTTAACTAATTCAACAAGCTTTTGATATTTCAACAAGTGAAATTTTTCAAGTCATTGAAATATTTCGTAAATCGATTTTTTCCGTTCTCGCTCATAGGGACATTTCGGGGGGTATCTAAGAGTGTAAAATTTTTTTGCATCTTTTTGGGTTTCTAAAATTGGCATTCTCAGCAAAATTCAGCTTGTTTGTTTAGTTTTTAGAGATCAAATCTCTAACGACTGGACTACAAACGTCATAAAAAGTTCTATAAATAACTAATGTATCTAAATTAACTACTGTAACAGCCACACCGCTCCATGGCTGAATACCACCGAAGTTGCCATGACAGTGTCCACCGAGAGTGAACGGTGACAAGAGACAGATATATATGTTTGTTGTTGTAAGATGTAGGTTAAATTGTAATACATGGTTTTCCTTTTAATAAAATCGTGTAAATCAATATTCACAGTCATTACCTAACTATTTTAACTAATACCCACATCACAACTGGCACCCAACTTGGGCAAAATAGTTTAAAGTGTAGTTCGTACTGTGAAAATCGTAAAGTTTCATTGTGAACAGGAAAAAGTGTTTTTGCTCCCGCCATTGTAAGGTGATTAGTGGACATTTTCACTTAGTTTAGTGCTTCACAACAATAATAAATCTACTGTGTATGTGACTGCTGTGGAAACTCCGCACAGACCATCCAAAAACATCCTGTGGGAATATCAATCTTCCACTACAGACCATTCAAAACATCCTGTGGGAATATCAATCTTCCACTAGGCCATTCAGAAACATCCTGTGGGAATATCAAGCTTCCATTCAAGGGTATTTACAAGAAATAAGCAACAGAAACTGTAAGCCTTTAATTTTTATTACTATTTTTGTGTTAAACTTGCAATCACGGCAACAAACGATAAACACAGTTATTCGCTTAGGTCGACGACGGTTTTTAGTTCAAGCGAATCAACATCAGCAGAAATGTCTTCGGTAAATTTAACAAGCGAACAGTTTCAAGCCTTATTAAATACAATAGCAAGGCCTATTTCGGACTCAGGTAGTTTAGCAAAATGCGCTTCTCGCTTCGATGGATCAAAGGGGGCTGATGTAAAAGCTTTTATAGATGCGGTCGAGATCTATAAAGAGTGCACCCACGTGTCTGACGCGAACGCATTAAAGGGTATACCCATGCTGCTAGACGGTTTCGCCGCCACGTGGTTTCAAGGTGTTAAAAATACGGTAAACACGTGGGCCAGCGCCATTAATTTATTACGATCGACTTTTGGACATCAAAAACCAGCCTACAGAGTGTATCGGGAACTGTTTTCGACGGAACAAGATGCTAAAACTCCGTGTGACATTTTTGTATGCAAAGCGCGCGCGATAATAGCTCAGTTACCGGCAGATACATTAACCGAAGCCACTCAATTAGATATGGTATACGGTTTGTTGCATAGGAGAATACGTGAAAAAGTAGCACGTGATAAGATCAATACATTTAGCGAACTCTTAAAAGAAGCGAGGCAAACTGAAGAATCGTATGAAAATCCGGAAATAAACATTAAAAACGAAAACGAATCAAAACGGGTACGGTGTAGCTTTTGCAAAAATCCAGGTCACGTGAAGGATGAATGTCGAAAATTGGCCGCAGTCAGAACCAGGGAAGCAGATTCTCGAAAATCTTCGGTTGAGCCCAAACCTAATCCTCCTCTAGTAACTTCTCGTACTAGCCCTAAACCAACCTTTCCTACTTCGAATCAGATTTCGTGTTATGGATGTAAGACTCCTGGATTCATTAAGAGTAATTGTCCAAAATGTAAATCATCCAGTAAATCCTCAGCAGTATCTGAATTTATGCTTGCTGAAACAGTTAATGTCGACCAACAGTTTGCTACAAACCTATCAACTAAACCCATTGTTCAGGTCACTATTGAAGGTCATATAGGTCATTGTTATCTTGATTCGGGAGCACAGTGCAGTATTGCTGGCTCTCAGCTAAGAGATATCCTCTTGAAGGATGAGGTACCCTTTTCCACAAAAAGTGTAGACATGACCCTAGCGGATGGTAGGACTACTTCTACTACTGTTTTGGTCTTTGATTTAGTTGTTATCTTACAAAACCGCTCTCATAGCATTTCCTTAATTTCTGTGCCCACACACACAAATAGTCGTACCTTACTGGGGGCAGACTTCTTAAGAAAAGCTAACATCATTCTAGACATTCCTAATGACTCATGGTTTTATGGTGATTTCCCTAATATCCCCTACTCATTTGCTCCAGATCCAGCTCAGGTCAGCTCTCCTTGCCAGGTCAATAGCGTTACTCTTGCTCATTTAGAACTACGAGTAGATGAAGGAATTTCTCTATCCTTAGAAGAAAGATCCAATCTTAACAACATTGTTAAGGAAAATTCTGATTTATTCGTATATAATATAGACCCTACTCCATATGCTGAACACCCCATTGTATTGGTTGATGATGTACCAATATCTGTTCCACCTTACCGTATGTCAGAGCCCAAAAGGCAATTACTGCGTCAGGAGCTAGATAAACTTTTGGCTCAAGGCATAATCGAAGAGTGTGAGTCCCCATATGCTTCACCCATGGTACTTGTGCCTAAGAGAGATGGAGGTATCAGATTAACAGTAGACTATCGACGCTTAAACGCAATAACACGTGCAGATAAGTACCCTCTGCCACGTATTGAAGATATTTTGCATGCAGCAAAGGAAACCCGATTTATGACTACCCTGACTTAAAATATGGTTATCATCAAATCTCTGTACGAACAGCTGATCGTGACAAAACAGCCTTCGTGTGTCCATTTGGCACCTTTCGTTACACACGCATGCCCTTTGGTATGTGTAACAGTCCCGCTAGTTTCCAAAGGATGATTGATAAATTTCGTGCTGGTCTTCAAAATCTGAATATCCTAGCTTATTTAGATGATCTGATAATATTATCCCCATCCTTCTCTGATCACATAGACGATTTGAAACAAGTATTCAACCGGATGCGCCTATTTAAATTATGTCTAAATAGAGCAAAATGTTCATTCGCCTGTGAGGAAGTCCTATATCTCGGACACATCCTTTCACCTTTGGGTATCCGGCCAAGTGAAAATAAAGTATCTGCCATATTAAACATGACACCACCCCTAAATGTTACTCAACTGCTAAAATTCCTGCAAACATGCTCATGGTTCCGTATATTCATCGAAAATTTCTCCCATGTTGCTAAACCTTTGTCAAATTTAACCAAGAAAAATGTGAAATGGACCTGGGGAGCAGAACAACAAGAGGCCTTTGAATGTCTGAAACAATTATTGTGTTCCGCCCCAATCCTACGACAAGCTGACTGCAATTTACCTTATATACTTCGTACAGATGCTAGCAATTATGCTTTGGGGGCATGTCTTCTCCAGGGGGAGAAAGAGAACGAACGACCTGTAGAGTATGCTTCGAGACTTCTGACTCCTGCTGAACAAAACTATAGCACTACAGAACGAGAAGCTCTCGCTGTGGTTTGGGCAGTGAAGAAATTTCGAGGATACTTAGAAGGCGCTACTACAATAGTGCAAAGTGATCACCAAGCCTTAAAATGGCTAATGACCTTAAAGTCCCCTACTGGACGGTTAGCTCGATGGGCTTTAGAGCTTATGCCATATGACCTAAAAATAGAATATATCACAGGAAGAAAAAATGTAATCGCAGATACTCTATCAAGGCCTCCCATGGCAGAAGTTCCCATCATAGCTGAAGTTCATCTAGTAAGAGTAGATTTTCCAACTCTTAGTGTTGCTGATGTTCGAGAAGAGCAGCTTAATGATCCAGATGTTGCCAAGATTATTAGATGTTTAGAAGATCCCTCTTCTGACACAAGCGTAGATTTCAAGAGGTGGGCAGAAAGAGGATATATCATGAACAATGGGATATTATACCGTTATACTCCTGAAGTAGATGAAGAAGAGCCCCAATTGGTAGCGGCTAGTACACGTATTCCTCACATACTGCATGAGTACCATGATTCCGCTACTGCTGGTCATTATGGAGTGGAGAAGACATATCAAAGAATAATAAAACGCTACTATTGGCCTGGAATGAAGAAAATTATCTCTGACCATGTAAGTAAATGTCTTGAGTGCCAACGCTATAAAGTCTCTAACCTCAAACCCGCTGGTCTCCTACAAACCCCTGTTCAGTCCCAGAGGTTTGAAATGCTATCTATTGATTTATTTGGGCCTTTGCCCCTCTCTCCTCAAGGTTATACATGGATTCTGGTAGTGGAAGACACTGCTAGTCGTTGGGTAGAATTATTCCCGTTAGAATCTGCTACTGCCGCTGCCTGCGCCAAGTGTTTCATAGACAACATAATCTTACGATACGGAATCCCTCGTCGAGTCGTCAGTGACAACGGTACTCAGTTCGTGAGTGCGGTAATGCAGCAAGTGGCGCATTGCTTTGGGTACCAACAGAACCTTATACCTGTATACCACCCGGAAGCTAACCCCGTCGAACGAAAAAATAGAGACATTAAAACTCAGTTAGCTATTCTAACAAATAATGACCATTCGTCTTGGTCTGAAAAGTTACCCGCTATACGGTTCGCGATGAACACTGTGAAGTGCGACTCAACCGGTTTCACTCCTGCGTACCTCACGTTCGGTCGCAAGTTACGAACTCCTGATGATGCAAATCGTGATTTTCGAAGCATCATAGCTAAGGACAACTTCGTGCCACAAATCACGCCCTATCTAATAACTTTGTGTAAAGCTCTTAGTGAAGCCAGCGAGACACATGAACAATCCCAAGATAGACGTAAGAAGTATAAAGACTGCCACCGCCGCTCGGTTTCGTTCGAAGTAGGTGATATTGTGCTAGTCGATTCGCATACACTAAGTGACGCGTCTAAGTCCATAACTTCGAAGTTCGCGCCGCGTCGTGACGGACCCTACAAGGTGACCAAAATGCTGTCCCCTACAACCTATGAAGATCCGTGCCCTGCTCCAGTTCAACCTCTCCGTAGAAGAGGTCGTCCAGTGAAATCCTCAGAAGCCGACCCTCCTGCTCCACTGGTCTCCTGCCCAGAGTCTTTGACCCTTGGGTTAGACGATAGCGAAATGGGCCCCCCTGTTGGAGATGACCTTGCTCAAATTGAAGCTGAATCTGAACCTGACCCTATTGCCAGACGTAGACAACCCCGACCAAAACGTTGTCATTGCTGTCCTGTAGAGCTCTATTCCTGCTTAGACTCTGTTGCCCCACCCGCGAGTCGCCAGGGTGGTGCAAAGGAGGAGGATGTAACAGCCACACCGCTCCATGGCTGAATACCACCGAAGTTGCCATGACAGTGTCCACCGAGAGTGAACGGTGACAAGAGACAGATATATATGTTTGTTGTTGTAAGATGTAGGTTAAATTGTAATACATGGTTTTCCTTTTAATAAAATCGTGTAAATCAATATTCACAGTCATTACCTAACTATTTTAACTAATACCCACATCACACTACTAACTTGCAATTACTACTAATTAACTATCAATCTGTAGGTTCACGTTACTCTATTGAAATGATTATTAATTTTCAATTTGAATTCAATTTCAATTTTAATCAATCATCGTTAGCTGTTATCTTTATGGACTAGAATAGTTTGGTTTTTTAGAAAAGGTTTATAGGGGAATTATTTTATGCAGCATCGAAAACAATTAGTAGCAGTTGTAGAAGAGGAATTTAAATGATTTATTTAAATGGCATTTACTGTTGTGGAATTCATATTTTTTGCACTGTGGCATCTATGGGTTACTATGTCTTGTTAATAGGCAAAGTAACATACATAATTCTGTATAATGGGTTGCCTGTACTTAACTGTCATATTTTTACTGTTTGATTTGATTGTTTTTATCAGTTCATCAGTTGTTCAACAAAAAAAATTCAGTTAAGTATTTTACAAATTTTTTACTAAAGTGCAGGAACAGGTTGTTGGCTGCATTTTACATTAAATAATTATCAATTCGAAACCAAATTATACTTTCCAGGTCATAGGTATATAAATAAAAATTAAGTTGTTACTGTTGGTTAATTTCAAATTGCTTAATTATTTACTAGCATTATTATTAAAATCTCAATTGAAAAAGAATCTACAGATGTTGAAAATAGAAGGAAACAACTGACACGAAATGAGTTTATCTACAAACACAATAATAATATTTCAATTATAAAAGGTTTGAAAGGGGTTGCTTATAATTGATAAATATTGAAAAGGAAATGAATGAACAGGCAGAGCACAATATAATTACAAGTAAGTAACAATATTGCTTTAACTATTTGTTGAATAATATTAGATGGACAAGTCCTAAATCTGATATGATCTGCATGTATTTTTGGTTCTTTTAACTAAGATAAGAAGCAGATTTTTGGTGATACTGGAAAAAGGTGCACAATAGAAACACCTTGTACTTACATATATATACATCTAAGAAGTTTTACAAACTAACTAAAAGAAATATCACAACTAATACATGCCAATAGGTGCTCATGATTGTGTTGGGGGCAAGTTGTACATAGACTACATGCAAAATTTGTAACTCTTGCATTCTGTACCATAAGGAACTTACCTTACAAAACACAATTGATTATCAATTTTATCTTCACAATTTGAATGATGACATTATGATATGCTTTACCTATGAAGAAATGGATGTCAAAAGTCCAAATGAGATTTTTTATTTATACCTAATTAATATTTAAACCTCGACAAAACAGATATTGATAAAAGTAAAATGATATATATTTTTATTTTTTCTAATCGAATTTGTCTAATACTACATCAGTTTTTTGTTTAAATCATAGTTATAGTGACTATTCTATCTGTTTGTTACAGTGACATTGATGACATATCAACAGATTCAATACATTTGGATATATGGGATCATGATGATGAAAGTTCAGTACTGGAAGCTGTCAGCAAGTTAAATGAGATCCGAGGAGTAAGAGGCCTAGGTAGATTCTTTAAACAAGTTTGCCAATCAGCAAGACAAAGTTCTCAGGACGATTTTCTAGGATGTGTAACGATTCCAATACAGGTGAGTTATACTTTGAACATAATTTTACTGAACATCTTTTTTTATATAGATCTTTTGTTGATTTTATGTTTTCTATAAGATTCGTGCATAAAATCAATGATGTCAAGGGTAATAAAAATGTTTAAACGTGACTGTGAGCCCCGTTATGCCCATATTGTTTTTATATAGGTGTCCTCTTATGTGTTTATTTGGTTTATTTCCATGTTTATTTGGTATATGTTCATCTTTGTTAGGTATTAACGATATCATTGTAAAATGTTTCTTAATATTTACCATCATAATACCGAGTTCACTTCTTTATACAGTTGTCTCTTGTAATTATTACATTGCTGGTAATATGTTAAAACTTTTTTATTTATTTGTCAGTTTGTCAAGTTTTGTATGTACCTATGTTTGTTTTGCTAATGATCTTTGTATCTTTGCGATTGTATCACTCTTTAGTTTTGCACTAAAGTGGTACCTCGATATACAAGTGACCTAATAAACTATTGTTTTAAGATATGAGTCACTGTGCAAGCAATATTTACAAATAGGATTTTAAGAGAAAAACTGCAAGAAAAAGTTATCAGTGTGGGCACATCTGTAGGTGTGGGACACCAGGAAAAGGGAAAACCTGGTGTTTGACCTTTCTATTAAAAAATATCTACAGGAAACAACCTACTTATGCAAGTCCTTCTCATCCTCAACAATGCCCCTGCTCACCCACCAAATCTCTAGTGATTTCTAATTTTAAGAAATTGTCACCACCACCACCACACACCAAGCATATTTTTTGGTGCACCTTTTAGGTGATGAAGAACACAAATCTTACCCTTCGAGAGTTCTAGAAGGACCACTTTAACATTGTGATATGCCTGAATAATTGATCAGGCCTGTCTGGGTGTTACAACAAGGATCTTAACCTCTGCATGGAAGAAGCTGTGACCTGAGGTTGTAGCTGCAAGGGAATTTTAATATGAAGTGTCAGTCGTAGGAGAGATTGTTTCTTTGGGAAACTGCATGTTACTTGCGTCTGTATAAGAGAGATGTGAATGAACTTGTCGAGGAAAAGTCTCAGGAGCTGACAGCCGAGTAGTTACATGATCTACACTTGCAGCAGCATACAGTGGTTCAATGAAAAATTGGTTTTGAAGGGGGGCCAAATATGGAGGAGGATATCTACAAGAGATATAAATATGAAATCATTCTCTTAAGAATGTGAAAGAAAGTTGTAGAGTTCGTGGATAAAAATCACCTCGAAAAAGTTACAATATCCTGAAAAGGTCGGAAGAAACAAATCGCCTTGGACAGTCTTTTTAAATGATTTGCAGGTGAAAATGAGCAAAGCGTGATGAAAAAGCAAAGACCAGTAATGAAAATTAAGCACTTCCGTAATCACTTCACTGTTTCTTTTATTATGTTTTTATAGAATATGCATTTGTTATTCATAGATAAATGTTTCTTCTTGAAAACACTTAACAAAAACAACTGAGGTGGTGTTTTGGGAGCAGGAAAGAATAAATGGCATTTCAATGGGAAACAATTTGACCATAAGAGCAAGGTTACGGAACAAATTAAACTCGTATGTCGATGTACCAATGTGTTTGAACATTTATAATTGTCCAGATTTATGGAACATACAATATTGTCCTTAATTTACAATGTTTACTATGATTTTGTTATAAAATCTTTGGATTATTTCTAAAGTGCTTCATTTCGGGCATTTTTAACTTAAGAAAATATATTTATTTATTTTAATCTGTATAATAAACATAAAAAAACAACATCCGTTCCTTCAAATTGAATTTTAAAATATGCAAAGAAAGAAAATATAAAATTATTATAGCCGCTACGACGACGTAAATTATAAGGAAGAGGGTAAAAGAAAATGGAGAAAAAAATTAAGTGCGTGACATAGAAAAGTTTAGGTGTTGTGAATAACGCCCTTCAAATTTTACATTCAAATTTAAGAGACGCTTCAGAGTTTGAGGATTTTTTTACTGTACGTAGAAGCGAAGAACCCTGTTTATGGTATATATGTGCATATATCTCCACATGTGAGTATGTATCAGGCGGGAAATAAATCTAGATACGAGGGGAGTTTGATAGTTACGTGATTAGAGATGTTAAAATGTCCATTTTGAGGTTTATCATTTGTACTAGACGCCATTCTTAAATGTAGCCTCACAGTTTTTATCCATTAAAAACTAGAAGGTGGATTACAATCGCTTTGAGTTAAGTCTTCCAAAATAATTCTATAAAATGGTTTCTGTAGAAGATTCAATATTCGTATTTCAACAACCCATTAGCCCCGAGAAAAGAAAATTCTTTTTATATGTAATAATTTAATTTAAAACTATGTGAAAACAACTTATTTTTCATAAATTTAATCCGAAATAGTTTCAAACATGAAATACAAAACCCCAAGGTTCATTTTTCGCACCTCTTTCTTTTGTCCTCAGGTACCGAGATAATCCAATGATCCTTGCGGTCAAACCTGACGCTATCAGACACTCGAAAATCACTTTTTGATGTTCTTCCTACTTTTCCAGTTCTTTAAGCGAGGACTTTATATATCGTAAGTTGGTTTAAAAATTGAATGACTCGTAGAAATTTTCTGAGTTTGTCTAAATATACTCTTACCAGTTTAAATACTTCTTCTAAACTCTAAGATGCTAATATTCTTCCCTGATTCCGACATATCATCCAAGAATTTTGGAGAACTGCGTTGATGAGTTACGTAAATATTGGCTAGTACCATTTTTTGGAAAGTCGACTCGATAACTGAAAAAAATTACCCATATATTTTCGTTTATAGAAATATTGCTCTTTATTTCTTACCAAGCTGTAGATCAGTCTTCCTAGATCAAATATAAGATTCCTCCCATGCTGTTATTATACTGCGAAAGAAGATATGGCCTAGGTACTTCTTGGTATAGTCCTGTTTTTTTTAGTATGGTTCTACATTTTTGACCGGCTGAATACCGGTCTTCTTATTCAATGTCGAACAAAATTTTCCTCGTGCCCTCTTTTCCATCGTCTTTTTGGAAACAAGTGGATAATTTCTAGGAATTCTATCTATCTATATTCTTATCCCTCACAGTACCCGTAACCTCGTATCCATTAGTTTTCAACGAAAAACTTGTATCTTAGATATTCTTTGTCACTCAATACTTCGATCATATGTACCATGGGAGCTGTAGGTTTTCCTAAATAATTCATTAGATATAAGGATTTTTCTCCAATATACTTCAATGTTTATCAAATATCCACTATAGGTATATTCATACATTACACCTTATGACCAACATTCTTTCCTCTGATAAACTCTTTGCATCTATGGTGCCCAAAGTAGCGTATTATCGCTAAAAGCTGTATTTTCATCTGGAACAAAATGATCTATGAACAATTTTTTTAACATATCTGTAATGGGTCTGAGTTTTGTCATTTTCTCATTTTTATCTATATTATTATTGTCTGCAAAATGGATAAAACGACAAATTTTTAGAAACCTGTCCCGTCTCAGGGTTCGATTGATCTCAGACACTATCATTTCTAGCAACTCGTCAGAAATTACTATTCGGGGATTTGCTCGTCAGAAATTACTATTCAGGGATTTGTAGTAGTTTTTATCTGATTAGAACTATTTACGTTTTGCAAATAGTTATCATAACTAGCTTCTAGGTCTTGATTGTATAGCTGGTTCCTAAAAAAACTGATACGACTCAAAAGCGTATTTTGTAGAAAATTGAGTAGTGTATTTTGAAGGATAAATACTTATTATTACATAATGTCACTATCACTGCCAAATCTTAAAATTTATCTGATAACTTATTCTGTTCAACCTCAAAAAAATGGCTCCACATGCTAGCAAAGAAGTAAAAGCAAGAATTGTAACGAAATTAGAGGATGGTTGGTCACTATCTGCCGTAGCGAACTATTTTAACGTAAGCAAAACAACAGTTTTTAATGTTAATAAAAAATGGAGAGAACAAGAAACTCTCGAAAGAAAGCAAGGTTTTGGAAAACCAAAAATAGAAGAGAATCATTTTGAAGATACGAAAACTGCAAGAATTATGTCACAGTTTCCGGGAAGAAAGACAACAACTTGGCGCAGAATTAAAGCATCGCATCTTAGGTACCGAACTGCAGCAAAAAAAACAAGCTCTTACACCACAGCAGAAGCAATCAAGACTTATATTTGCTTTAAACCATCAGCTACAAAATAAAGATTTTTGGGACAGGTTAATAAATGTAGAAAATTTTTCAATCTTCTAAAAAGATCAAAATTGGGGTGTAGGTATAGACCAGATAATAATAGATTTATTCCTCTATATGTTGATAGATATCGAACAGCTGGTCATTTTAGTGCCAATGTGTGGCGATGGATTTCATCTAGAGGAATGGGAATGGTATGACGTATTGATGGCAGGTTTGTTGGGCAGACTTATCTGAATATTCTAGAAAGCATCATGTTCCCCAGTGTAGAACAGTTGTATCCAGAAAATAATTTTATCCTTCAAACAGGTTTGTCTCTGATCCTTCAAATGTTTTACTGCCTCTGATAATGCCCAGTTATCTTTTAATTTGGTTACAATTCTTGCTTTAATAAATTGTTAAGTCGTTTGTTTTATTCCTTTATAATAATAACAACAACAACAACCCTATTTTCTATTAATTACTATTTAACTGGGAATAAGCCACAATTAAAGGTTAAAATACGTTTATTGACGTTTCAATTTCCACTTCGGAAATCGTTCTCAAAATACAAACATTAGTTTGTAATTTTAATTACTAATGTTTGTATTTAGAGAACGATTTCCGAAGTGGAAATTGAAACGTCAATAAACGTATTTTAACCTTTAATTGTGGCTTATTCCCAGTTAAATAGTAATTAATTTAAAATGCCACAAGAAAATAGCTTCAGAACAACCCTATTTTCTGTAAAAACTATCATTTATATACTCTTTTTAAAATACAGGAATTCAAAATAATATCAAAATTTATGCCTTAATAATTATTACAATTTATGAATTAACATAAATATGTAATCAGTTGTTTGTTGTTTGTTTGTTTATTTTATTATTTGTCGGTCATAATAAATATAATATAATGTCAGACCAGTCAAATACATTGCTCAAAATGATCAAATCTTACTAAGAGTCGTATCAGTTTTTTAGGAACCAGCTGTACATCTCTTATACGTTCAGAGTCTGCAAATACAACTTCTGCACCTGCACGAAGTTGACGAGCATTCAAGTTATTCGTCTAACCACCTTCGTCTTCGTCACCTGAGTCCTCATCCGTAAGGAAATTTGATTCAGGCGGCTCAAAAAAAATGTCTGTTACATCATCTTCATATGCCAAATCTAAAGTTTCCTTTACTGTCAGTCCACTACAATTAAGAAATATAAGTTTTGACTACATAACCGCCGAGTGGGTCCATATGGGTACAGCAATATTTACATGAATTTTTAACTGGGATGTACACTACGTTATATTTTAAGATCTTTTAATATATGAAAAATTGATTTGATCTTAGTATTCCCAAAAAAGGTACTGAAAATATAGTTACATAAATCGGATGTTCAGTATCAAACATTTTTTACTATAAAACGATTTTTTAACTTCCTTCTATTGAGAAATACAACACTGATGAGTATTCATCAATGCGGGTTCAGACAAGTATAAATAAAGTATTCATGCGGTAAACGTAATATTGGTTGCCTACTTTAATATTATTTTATTGTATTGAACGATACTTTTATAGCCCAAGATCCCACTGCATGCTATTACAAACATGGAATAAGAACTGAGTGTGGTAGTGTAAATTTTCATCTCTCGCTTTCATTGCATTTCAATCACGTTGCTTAAGCTAAGTGCCTTTCTAGCTAAAATAAACCTTAAAGCTAATATATGAAGGCAACGAAATGGCAGAAATATAAAATATGACCCTATAATTAAGTAACAAACTCTGTTTTTTTTGCCAAAATATAATCTTTCGTTTGAAGGCCCCCTGTATAACTCACTTTAAATGTCCTAACTGATAATTCAATTGGACTAGCTAAATAAGCGAAAGCCTGTTAATGAAAGATAACGGCATTTAATATATTTTGGGCATTTGATAATATATGCAACATATGAAATATACAATGTAAAATATTTGTTAATATTACCCAGTCAATAAACGCATTATAAAATTTAAAGAGATTTGGATATTTCGATATAAACATTAGTGGATAATTAAAACAGTATGATGTTGGTTAAACAAGGGAGAGATATGCCATGAAAAGAACTACTTCAAAAACTGGAGGTGCTCTATTTCATTTTTCTGTTTGAATAGTAATCTTATTCAAAAACGTTTCGATCTTTGTTATGTATTGGCAATCATATGACTGCTTTGACTGTGATTACATTTCCCAAATTATCTATAATTCATTTAATGGGAATAAACCATAATGTTATTTACTAGTAAGTACTTATCAAAAACAAGGATTTTTAATTAAAATTGTGTTTTATTGCCATTCTATAGAATAGAATATAGGCTATTGTTCCCGAATTACAATCCATACACTCTAGGAATCGATTAATTTTTGCTCGACAACATCAACGATGGGATATACAGGATTTGAGCCAAATTCTGTTTACTGATGAATCGCGGTTCTTTTTGAAGTCTGGTGATGGCCAAGAGAGGGTTTGGAAATAGAGGAATGAAAGATATGTCCAGAATAGAAAGAAAGTTGGGCGGTGGTGATGTCATGGTTTGGGCTGGAATCTTATTTGAAGTTCGAACTGAACTTATTTTTATCAATGGCCCCCTGAATGCTCACCGGTATATAGACAATGTTTTGGCAAAAGCAGTTGTTCTGTTTGGTCCATTCATTGGGGACAATTTCGTCTTTATGCATGATAATGCACGTCCGCATACTGTATTAATAGTGACAAATTACTTTGGGGAAATAGGAATTAACACTCTAGAATGGCCAGCCTGCAGCCCTGATCTATATATCATCGAAAATCTTTGGGATAAACTTCATCGTAGAGTTAGAAGTCAACCAGGCCAGCCAGAAAGTCTTGCAGGACTCCAATACAGGCTTCGTGAAAAATATGAACGTATTCCTCAAGTTTTTATTCAAAATTTTTTCCTTTCCCTGCCAAATAGTATGCAAACGGTTATTGATGTTTTAGGGCATAATATCCGATATTAAACAATTTTTTTAAGTTAACTCGTAATTTTTATTGTTCATAATTCGTTTCGATATTACACTATTTTCTTTTGTAGCCTTCTAATTAAATAAATTATGCTAAGGAATCAAGCAGTAATGGCCATTTTTTGTTTTAAAAATAAAAGAGGTTGAGTATACAGTATGAAACAGTGCATAAAACTTCCAATGAATTGTTATTTTTGGAAATTTATAGGCTGGAAACTTTTTTTGCCGGTCAGTGTAAAATAAAATACACTTACCATAAAATTTAAACTCCAATATAAAATTAGTTGTGAAAACAACTGTTTGTATAATTTCTAAATGCAAAAAGAGGACAAAAAAACAGCAAAAATCCAACAAACTGACAGCCACAAGTAAGCAGAATCGTCAGAAATTGTACTTAAAATTTTAAAAAGGTCCCCAAGCGTCATTTTTGTACATATTATATCTCTTTTCGATATACTAGAGAGTTCATAAAAATAATATGTGTCTTAACTTAATAACAGGCGGTAGCTGATTTGTCTTTAGTTTTATGTGTGGAAGACAATGATGCTAGATAAAAAGTATATGTTTTATCTCGCCAACTGTATAAAATGACATTATCAATATTTTTGAGTGGTGTTCCTGGGACTTTATTGGAAGATAGTTGATTCGATTACATGAATAACTTAAGAATAGTTGTCAGTAAAATCATAGCATGTGATACGTTTTTAAAAAGACAACCGCATGCGATGATGACAGTAAAATTCTCCTGTTAGTGATCCCATAGTAAAATTCTGTTTCAAAAGTTATATTCTTCCTTGTTCGGTTATATAGTACGTCATTCATAGAATTTATAACTTGTATTATATTATTTATTTATTTCCAACATTTTTCCTGCACTAAAACATCACCTGTCCCGTAAAAATTGAGGTCATAACCTTATGTCCTCCCATTGACATTTCTCTGTTGGTTTTTTTATCATAAAACCATCGACATCGTGTCGTTGTCTTACATTTCTATCCGGCCTAGCAGCGAGTCGGTTTTGGTGGCGAACTATAACGTGATTTATTAGAACTTATGTTCGTCTGTTCACCGAGATTGAACTCTCGACAGCGATTTTGTGGGATAGCACTACATATCCCATTCAGCACGGGGAATAGAGGAAGGATTTGCGATTTGATTGCGACGATACGATGGAAATAGCTTCGTGAGTTTAAGGAGATATTTGAATTTTAAATATTGAAAGAAATTGTTTGTGAATAAGAGAAAAGTTAAAATTTAAACAAAAATGTGAAAGGATCTTTTTGTCATGCATTGCATTTGGTTTTTAAAAGTCTTTAGGTACAATTTCCATGAAAATTTAACCTGGATTAAATATTAATTATCTAATATACCTTTAATAACTGTTTCTTTAATTAAATCCGTTGTCTTGGTTGCTGTATATTCTTGTACTTGTTCCTACTCTATTTTTATGTCTACTTCCATTTTCTCTCTCTCTCTCTCTCTCTCTCTCTCTCGACAAAGAGCTCTAAATCATTGTATGTCTTGTTTTCAATAGTTTTGAATATAACTGTTTTATAAGGTTCTTTCATTTAGCTGTCTTTTTCAACATTTTCGTCTTTACGCAGCGCTAATTGCAGGTACTAGTATTCAGTTGTACAACTTACTAACATATACTTTGTTTTCTTAATATATGTTACTAGTGATTTTGCTCCTGACCATGCGTCGGGGTATCCAATCAATTGCCATCTACACTCACTTCACTCAATTTTTTTCTGATTTCCTCCAATTTAAGGCTAAGACGAAAACAAAGTGATATTTTAGTCTGTTGACAACTTTCATAAAAAGTAAATCACTTTTGGAGAACTGCTGAACTTCTGCGTAAAGTCGTCTTATAAAATGGATCTACGTACAAAAACCAGTTCAATTCCAGTTTGGCAATTCGTTTGTTATGCGGAATGGAATGTTCGGATAAATTTCCGAGGTCAGACAAGAGTTGAGACTCACCTCGTTGACCCCTTCACTCGACACTGAGGGGTAGGCAGATTGAGACCTCAGTGCCGTTTGACGGTTCTTGTATTTATACAGAATACGATACTGGTACGTCACGAGTGAGGGGAGTAGGCAGATTCAGAGCGCGAACTCGAACAGAACCGTATCTCAATTTAAAATGGCTCCAAAATAGGTGCCGAAACGTCGAGCACTAAATTCTCAACGCGGTTCTTCCCGAGAACTCAGTAATTTTCATAAGTCTAATTAATTAATGAACACTCAACTTTTTATCAGATATAGCGACTAAACTACTTTTTTTTTTCATAATACCATCATTTTGATTCGCACCCAAAAAAAACGTTATTTGCTACACATGGTACATTAATAATATCGACTATTCATTTTCCTTTTACTTCATTCATCTTTTATTTTAACAAATTGTCTGCATATACTCCTTGAAGTTCTCGTTCTCTGTTCGAAAACTCACAACAGCAATCATTATCACTGTCTCTTTCTCTTTATGTCGTTAGTTTTTAGTACAGGCGTTAGTATTTTACTCCAGTCGATAAACAGTTTAGGTACATCTCTCCAAGGGGACTTTTATCTCTGTCCTTGACATGTATTAAATATTTAGAACAGCTTACACGGGACTGAAGAAGATGGGTTTTATATATATGTAGGTCAGAAACAATGTAAAATGTACAAATGGCATTTTTAACTGAATGAAACAGCTAGTGCTCCAAATTTGATTTACAATAAAAAATGCAGGTGTGCATACATAATTTTGTTGACTTTGTATGAGATTTTCGTAAAAGATGAAAAGTTGCTTTGGAGTAAAAAATATATATAATCGTATTATTCAATGTATGACCTTGCGGTGTAGAGAATACATAGGATGATAATATACAGTAGATCTGCTGAATCTTTGCACACATTGTTTTTATGTGTATTAGAGGAAATAAACTAAAACGTGTGAGCCAAACTTATGTCGGTTATAAGAATTAAAAAATGGCTAAAATTATAATAAACATAATAAGACTAGATCTTATCAAACTAAATTGAAAAAAATGTACGTACAAAAATTAACACTACAAAATTCAAGTAAAGAAACCTAGAGCTAAGATTAATACCATTACAGGAATTAATATTAAAGTCAACAGTCTTTCGGGTTGAACCGCGATAATCATTGCGCCGAGCTTTCGACATCCTCTTCGATGTCTTCTTCAGGGCTTCCGAGGTCTCAGTCTCTCGAGCCTCCAGACACTACTACACTGATCACTAATCAATGTATTACTGTGATTTTTTAAACGTTTTTGTCTCCATTTGATTTTCTTCTCAAGCATAACGTAGAATATTGTAGGAATTTAGGACCTTAGAAACAGCGCAGATTTTAGGACCTTTACTACGCCAATCGTCTGTTTATTTTCGATTCCCTCCTCTAATGATCACCCACTGGTCCGTTGTGTGATTTCCTAAACCAAAAACCTGTTCGATTGTTCGATAATCAGTTTAGAATCCTGCTTCGGGATGTGGTGTCATCATCCTGACTCAACAGAAAAATTGGTGGGCCAGGATCTTTGACTGATTTAAGTAAAGGTACTACTTTTCTACAAATATTCTAAATATTCTACTAGAGCATCTTCAAATTGTAAGAAATATTTTTCATTGTTTCAGGATATCCCTTCAACCGGCTTGGAGGGTTGGTTCAGACTGGAGGCCCGCTCCCAACGCAGTTCCGTCCAGGGCCGTATCAAGTTAAAACTGTGGCTCTCTACCAGAGAAACACGTGGCTCAAGTGAAGACGACAATTGGACAGAAGTCACTCAGCACGAAAACTTGACCGTAGTTTTTATAAACTACGAACTAAAAAACTGGGGTAGAGAGTCGTGGCTTTGGGGCGGAGATTTGCCTGGATTAGCGTTGACCATTTTACATCAACATGCTGTACAAGGTAAGATTCTAATATTTATCCTAAAGTTATTTACTTATATGATTAATTCTTTCCACAGGTGATTTAAACGATCTGCAAATAGCGATGTCGAGGTTTGCTGCGGCGTCCAGAGTGTATATGAAACATCCGCTAGATCCAAGATGGATGCTGCAATTAATGATGAATATTGAGACACATTGGCCTCATTATTCATTGAACAAGGAAGAAGAAATGTGGTTGGCTGAGCGGTTTACATCGATGCAAGGTAAGATATACATTTTACAAAATTAATATTTAAAAGTTTAATTTGACATTTTTATAACTCATTTAATTGAATAAAAGTTCGATTAAACTATTTTTACTATTAATATTAGAGTATTCACGCAAGTTATTAATTAATTTTTGTTTTAATTCGTTTTCGATTCGTAATTGAATCGTTATGATAAAGTTAATAAAGTTTTTAAATGACTATGTATCCATAATGTTACAACCGATCACAAAGTGATTAAAAGTACACTGCAATATTCATGCTCGGACTCAGATTAGTTGCCTCTACTACATAATCGTGTCATCGTAATTACAGTCACTGAATTAAATAGTTTTACCAACGCGTATATAATACGATTGATTAGTGTAGTCAGGTCGAGATTAACCGTGATTTAGAGCATACAAGACGTAACAGAGCCAGTAAACACAAAGGGCCAATCTCTGCGGCTAAATTTCCTTTCTATTAAGACTAGTTACGATAGTCAGTTTCAAATCAGTGCAGAATAACTCACATTGTTGTAAGTATTTTATGATAAATTCGGAGTTGTATCTTTTGATGGTATTCGTTAGTCGATTATATTCAAAAATTAAGCGACTTGTTCATAAAATCTCTTCCTACCAGGCTAATTGATGAAGCTAATCAACGTACTTTATTTGATTAACATTTCAGTAGACGCAGTTGAATTTTGTGTATCAGTAGTCGCACACGGTCTACTACACCGGTCATAAAAATAGTCCTCTGGATGCATTTTGTTTAAATTTCAATAAAATAATCTATTGTTTGCAGTTTTATTTAACATTTTTTATTATTATTGATATATTTTGTTTATTTAAAATGTTTATTTACGTAGCATAAAATATAGTTCACAATTTTTGTAATAGTTTGATTTATTCTCTTTTTTACTAAACAAATTACAATTAATTTAAAATTAGAATATAACATATCAGTCTTCAAGAACTATCTTAAACAAAAAATAAAACATTATTTCACTAAGAGTTATCATAAAAAAATATAATAAAATTAAGCAGGAATATTGTTACAGTCATCGCCCGGGGTTCTTTGAACTGGCACGACATATTTATCCAAATGACAGATCTCCTTATTGTCTTGGGTATATATACATTTTAGCTTTGATTCTTCTGTTGGTTGTACATAAGGCTAAATGCTAAATTTTTGAAAACTTCTCGTCGGGTTTTTGTGGAATTTGGAATGTTACAATAATTGTAAATAAGAAAGGTATTTATTGCTGTAACATTTAAAAAGCTGTACAAAACAACCACAGGCCAGCTTCTACTACAACGTGCCACATCATATTGTGCGCATAATTTATCTACGGTATTAACACTGCTTTTTGTGCTGTTATATCCTAATATAATTTTCTGTTTTCCAGTTACAGGATCAACGTCGTCCCCGTATGGTGCATAGTGAAATATAACAGAACGTTTTTGTTTTTGGTTTATGTGACACTAGTGTTCCTCTTGAACCAAATTAAAATATACTAGAGCCGATAGGTCGTCCTTGATTGTTAGAGAAAAATGCAGGAATTTCTCTTCTATTTACTTTTATTGTTCCCAAGAGAGTTAAACCATTTTCCTTCAAGCTTATACCAAGATCAACGCTGGTGTACCAATTTTCGGTGGTAACATTTCTCTTGATGTCCGATAGAGATGTTGAGATGTGTCTCTCAAGATCCGTAGAGATGTTGAGAGGCCCGTTCCGTCACTGTCTTGGTACTAGTGTCTAGATATTATGGACTACCTTTTTTGTCAAGGTATACTTCTATGTTACTGGTATAAAATAACTTCGTATCAGACAGTGCAAATATTTTTATACCGTATCTATTGGGTTTGCTTGGTATGTATTGGCGAAACGAGCACCGTCCTCTAAAAGTCTCCAACTTTTTGTCCACGATTACGTATTGCGAATGAGAGAAATATTTTTCTGATTTTTGTTCACTTTGGTAATAAGATCTCTTATTGGCGCTATTTATCCAAACTAACTATATCATGCCTTGTATTGATATAATCAGTTCGCATGTACCTTAGTAAATTTCTTAATGGTGTTCATTGTTATTCGGAAAACCTCTATACCAGTGCCGTCCATTTTTCGCAAGTCTGTTGTATTAAGATGACTTGCCTTTCTTACGCCTGCAAGATATAAGAGACCTAAAGGACCACGAATTTCATCAATGTTTGTTGGGTATATATCTCGATCGCGGCTGAACTTCTGCTTTTCTGCTTCTATTTTTGTATTGGTCTCATTAACAAGTATTTGCAGCATGTCAGTATCAAATATATTGTTCCCGATATCTAATATATCGGTTTTCTCTCTGACATATTGTTTTGAACCCGGAAGCTGCACAACAATATTTTCACGAGTTTTGGCGTTCTTAGAAAATATGCCTAGCCTATTTTGTTTTATTATCTTTGCCCAAAAAATATGGACCAATGGCAAAATCTGTCTCATCATCTAATTTCTCATTTTCCTGTTCTATATCGCTTCCCTCCCAGTTTACTTCTACATGATCTTCGCCCGATTCCTCTTCACCATCATACTCATCACCCATCGAAACATCTTCAAAAAGTACTAATAATCTTTTTTGCTCTTTTTCATAATCCATAATATCTGAAAAATAAAGTTTTATTATAAAACAATTACAAGTCACAGAATTCTATTACTTCTCTAGACGTCCACGGTCCACTGCACCGGTTTTTTACAAATTACAAACAGTTTGAGCATCAACACTACAATGATACACAGTCGATAAAAGTACCTTTCAAAAGAAGGTACAGAGCCGGATAAACTTAAAAGCTTCCGATTGGTTTTAGAATTGACCCTCATTGACTCCCACCGGTCTCCTAGACAAGCTGCGTATACTGAAAGGTTAAATCTTAATCCTGTGTATACGTGTAGATTTCCTGTCTCGTTTTTGACAAGTGAAATATAATTTTCAGAGTGTTTTGTCAACGTTTATTTTGGCTTATATCAGTTATTTTAAAATAACATTCCCACAAATGTGGAAGAGATAGGTTATGTTTGAAATAAAATATTTTGTATATATAATATTTTGAAACGATTTCCGAAGTGTAAATTGAAACGCAAATAAACTTATTTTAAACTTAAATTGTTGCTTAGTCCCAATTAAAATAGTAATTGCTTTAATATGCCACAAGAAAATAAAAATAATAGTATTATTTGTTTCATCTTATTACTCGTATTTTTTTGAGTTACATCAAGTTTGCTTCATTTTCGGATTTTAAAATACTTATTTAGTGCAATTTTTCTATTCTCAGATAGCGACTTTTGCCATTCTTTGTCCATCGAAAGTTGATTAAACGCATTAGTGAATCCAAAACTGTATCTATAAGATCGTTGGAAAATATTTGGTTAATTTTGTGCCCACTGAAACCAAAAAAATTCTTATAGTTCGCTTCAGATAATTGCTAATTTGAAATTTTTGTTTTGAACATTTTATTATGTTCATATTAATGATATCTGATTTGTTAAAAGTTGGCAATCATATTGCAGTTTTTCGTATTGTAATACTGGTTGACTATCGACTTGTTTTATATGACAGAAGGAAAAAAATTGTTTTTTGTCCTGTGAAGTTTTTATGATTGAATTTAAGCAAAACCAGTTTTTATAGTTTATTTTATACCAGTCGGTTCACAGCAATTTGCAGTACAGACTGAATTTTATTATATGATTAATTATTTCCCTGTAGAAAGGTTATAAAAGTGCAAATTAACAGGTATACCGAATCATTGTATTTAAATAAGAAAAGTAATAATTCACCTTGTTTGATTTTCAGAGAGATGGCTGCGACAAATACGGCACCATCGTCAATTATTTCCTGCTCTGCATTCGGCGTCTTTAACGAGACTAGAGCATCTTCTAAGATGTTTAGCTTATATGTCGAATATGGTAAGTGAAGTTTGTGTTTTAGTCTTTGTGGACCATTTTAAAACGTTGGAAGAATTATAATTTTTTGGAACTCGTTTGCATTTACATAACTTTTTACTTTTGGCTTTTAAAGTTATCAATACTTCCTATTTTCTACTTTTAATTTGCAGAAAGCTTTTTGGAAGGTCTGTCCATTCAACAAAGAAATTCGGGGTGATATTGTAGCTTCGCTTAGAAAAGGCACTCCTGAATGGTTCAGGTCCTTAAAGTTTTCTGTGATTGCTTCGGACGAATACGATCCTACGTTTGTGGACTTCTGTGCCGAACTCTACATCCAACTCAGACAAGCTTTGTCCCATTATCACCCGATCTTTGAGGGGTAAGTAGAACTTTTTATACAAATGTCGATTGCATGAGATGGGTTAGATCAATATGTTTTGTTTTTAACGTGTATATTCGATTCCTTGCAGTTTTAAATTCTTATTTATTGATTTTATTTTGAATTTGGATAATTATGGTGTGTTAAAATCGAACAATTATTATTTATGTAGTCTTTAGGCATTATAAGATCACTTGCATAAGTTGTTTTGTTTTATTTCTATACCATGTTTTTTTTCGGAGCCTCGACATACCTTGTCCTTATTAATATCCATTTTTTGTAATATGTACACCATTCTTCATGTGTGTGTGTGAGAATATGGCTTGAAAGCAGGTCCCTTAGTCACATACATTTATTTGTTATTTTGTAGCATGATATATTATAGTTTATTTTTATGAACGAGAGAGTAATTAGCATAATTTTAACTGGTAGCTCCGACCACTCCATGGGCGTGCTCAAGATTAATTGAAAAATTACTTTGAATAATTGTAAAAAATAAATGAATTATTTCAGTGTTATAAAGTGTTATGTGTATGTAAACAAAAGTGACCTCTTTTATCACACACTATATTAGAACTGACTGGCGTACATTAAAAAGGGTTTTAAAAAATTCACATTTTTTTTAATTTTTAAAAATTACAAAAGAGAAAAAGAGTTTTTAAAACCGTCTAAGGTATGTTAAATAGATGAATAAAAATATTAATATAAAACTTACAGCTACTTGTTACAAATCCAAATCAGATTCAGAAGATGAACTTTCAGAACCAAGATTTATAATAACTGGCTCGATCATTTTATCAGTAATATTGTCCAGCTTCCACATTTTTTCCTCTTCTTTAATAGTGTGATTTACTGCCTTTTCCCAGTTTTCAGGTTTTACATTATTTACGGCCTCCAAAAACAACTGTTTAACATCATGAATTTTAAAAGTGGTATTTTTTCTTGAAACTTCACTCTTTATCTGTGCCCATACCAGTTCAATCGGGTTTAATTCACAATGATATGGTAGGGATCTAAGTACTGTCATTCCACGATTTTTGGCAATTTCATCAATTTCGTATTTTTTAAATTTTTCTTTATGAAGGGCACACAACGAATAAAGTTCCTTTCTTATAGATCCGGGATGGTACGTAATATTTTTTGAACTCAGCCAATTCTGCAAGTCTTTTTTTAACCACTTGGTTGTGGGCAGTCCTTCTATAAGTCTGGAGTGATAACTTGCATTATCCATTACTATTACACAGTTCTTAGGAAGAAGATCTATCATTTGTTCGAACCATTGTTGAAAGACATCAGCGTTCATGTCTTCATGGTAGTTACCGGTACGAGTTGATTCAAAAGTTAATAAACCACCTTCAACAAAACCGTCTGAACTGCCAATGTGTACTATTATCAGCCTGCGTCCCTTTCCTGATGGTGGGTTTAAACCAGTAGATAAGTTATGATAGAAACCATATGACAATATCGCTTCTTTCTAATAAAATAGACTTTCTGGGATTCTTTTTCCAGCGGAAGCCTATTTCTTTTAAAAGTTTCCATAACGTACTTCGACTCATTTCTGGGTAATCCTTATCATCTCGAACTGAGACAAGAACTTTATCCAATGTTGGAAATTCTTGTCTAAAGAAGAATTCATGCACTTTCCGTCGAAGTCCTTCTTTAAAATGATATTCTATTTGAAATTTTGGTTTCCCTGGAGCATTACGTGGCATTTGAAAACTACCACATTTCTCTTCTTTAATAACTCTGTAAATCGTAGATTTCCCAACACCAAGTGTACTGCTAACTAACTCAACGGTCTCATCAACACTTTCACATAAACGTTTGTCTGTAAATGATTTAAAACAATTAAATATTAATGTTTTTTCATTAACTGTTAAAGGACCAATTTTTCGGCGTTTACACGGCACTTCCAAATTTTCCATAACACTAGTATACACAATAAACTGCACCTTGCAACTGAAGTACCTACTTTTAGTGAACTGTTAAGAATTTTGAATACGCCACTTGGACCTTCCTATATACAAAATAGAAAAACCCAGTACCACATTTTCTGTGGAATAAGTTTAGAAGGTAATTATCTAGTCAATTACTGTCGTAGATTCCTGGAATTAAAGAATTAAATGTTTGATTGTTGAAACCCTTACTTCGTGGAATGCACTCATTTCAGATAAAATAAAACGTTTTATTTTATCTAAAGAATTAAACTTTATTTTGCAAATAGGCAAAGAATTAAACTTTATTTTGCAAATAGATAAAATAAAACGTTTTATTTTATCTAAAGAATTAAACTTTATTTTGCAAATAGGTAGGTACTTATTAAACTTTTATTGGTTATATATAACCAATAAAATAAACATCTTACATTTCTTGCAAATTCATTAGTACCTGTTAACCTCCATCACTCCGACACTGGCAACCTTATTTAAGGATTAGTAACTCTCACAACTATTGTATTCTATTCTGCTTCAACCTTTATACCTGGTGGTCATACTCAATTTAAAATTGTTTTCCTATATACTTCTGTAAACTTGTTGACAAATATCTGTTTTTCATTGAGTCACCCGTATCAACAGTTTAGGGATTTGCATACATAATTTATTGTTTTATTACTCTCTCATACATAAAAATACACTAAAGTTTTGTTTATATTTATCACCTTTTCATTTAAATGGCAATATTTATTTCTTTCAAATAGTCAATCAGTAATTTCATTATCACTCAAACTTAGTAAATACTCTTACTTATACTAATTGGAAAACATATTGTAATATAAAGTGGTCTGTATTTCTCTCGTTAATTTTGCATCCCAGGAAAATATAGTTCAAATCTCAAATAGAAACATTATCACACAAGCAAACTGGTGAATTTACTATTCCTAATTTATGCAGATAACACAGAAAAAACAAAAATAATGATGCAGACGAAAAGAAATATAATCCCATAAAACATTATACATGAAGATGACATTGAAACGGTTGGAAAGTTTACATACCTGGGAGTAGAAATATATGCCGACGGATCAAAAAATGGAGAAATACGGAAGAGAATAACGCAGGCAAACAGAGCTTATTTTGCCCTCTCCCATATATTTCGGTCTAAAAATGTCCACCGAAATACAATAGCATGCTGTTTGATTTTTAGAATCATCTGTTTAAATTACTGTGTAATCCACAAAGTCACTCAGTATAGATTTTAATAAAATAGTGTTTAATTGATTTAATTCTGTATATTTAGGAATTATGATTCCGTCATTCCTCAGATCTTCATGCTATTTCGATATGCATATGTCTGTTTTAATCATACCATACAATCTTACTTATATGGTATTTTAAACGTTTTTTACTTGGCTATATAACGGATGTTTTAAAAATTTGGTATTTAATTACTTTTAATATCAGAATCATGTGGTCATATCTTTTAATATTAAAGTTTGCCCGGTTGAATGGTCTGGTTATTAGTTTCCTTTAAGTCGTCATTGATGCAAGTGCAAGATTCAAGTTCACTTTGCCATAGTCGCATTTGTCCTCTTTTGTATAAATATTGTCATATTTTTAAATTTGCCGGCTACTTATGAATCGTATTCAAGATTTTGCTCTTGACGGGTATCTTTGCTGACGAGATATGGGATCACGTGAGTCACACACTTTTTTTTTCTCAATCTCAGAAATTACTTTCTTTCTGATGTTGAAAAAAGTAATTTCTATTAGAGCGAATATCTTGTAAATCGTGATTGTGAGCCTTACTAAGTAAATGTTGTAGTATTTCTCCTATTATTAAATCAAATCCCGGAGCTTTTTTGGGAATGATATTGCTTTGGATAACTTTGTTTACTTTGTTTGGGGCGGTAGGATTTATTATTCCTTGATCAGTATTGCTCGCATCGTGTTCAGTACTCTGATCATCATCGTTTTGGGCGTGATTATTTTCCATTTCGTGATTTTAGAATACATTCTATAAGTATTAAGCGAATCATCTAATCTTAAGTAAAATACTCTAAATTTTGTTTGTTAAGTATTAAGAGCGTAGGCGCAAAATTTCGGGCCAATGCTTTTTAAATGCATTCTTTTTTTTTTAACTGAGAAAACTAATAAGTATTTTTTAAAAATTTAAACGCAGAATGAAAGAATACATTATTACTGAGGGCCTAAAGTCTCTGAAAACTTCTATAATGTTTATTTTAATAAGTTACAGAGCGCCTACGCTCTTAATACATGTATACCAAGTATTCTGTACGATAAACCCTACTTGTAATATATTTTGTTTGTTTCCTTGTCTTTTCAAAAATAATACATCGGTAATTAGATTATTTTTTTTTATTTGTATTTGTTTTGTTGCTTTGATAAAATGCCCTTAAAAATAACAGTAATCCTCTTAACACAAGTTTTCGTTAATTAAATCACAACACGCTGTATAAGCCTCAACCATAGTATTGTATTTTTCCCACCAAATTATATTAGTACAATTCGGCATTTCCTAGGATCCCTTTAAAGCCAATATTGAAATCAGGCATCCCTACAATGCCGAATTTAGTCGGAAACGAGCATATTTGTCTAGAATCCGTAAGGGAGCTTCTGCTAACTCGATTAGTGGGTACCGAAAAGTCGCCACGTGATAATATTCCCATCAGTTCGTCATCAGTTCCCCGAATTTATATTATATGTAAATTGATTTATTCGATTCCCTTCTAATGTTCAATTTGTTGTTTTGATTAAATGAATATTATTTATCAATTATTGTTTAGAATATTTTCCTATTGTAAATAAATCTGAGGCTACAATACAGTTACTTATTTAATGAAGTAGTGTTACGTTAATTGTTGAGTGTAATATAGTCGTCAGGAAACACTAAGCGTTACAAAATAATGTATTCTGCTTCTGGTTTTGTATAGTTTTTTCTCCATAAAGAAATTCTGTCTACGAAATATTAATAACTGAGCAAGAATCACTCCAGAATATATGTGAAACCTTTGACAAGATCAGAGAAGAACATCTAATAGAAAATAAAGAGAAGATGAAAAGTTGGATAAATGACAACATACTACAACTCCTGGAGAAAGAAGAAAATCAAAGAATAATAAAAGAATGTATAAACATATTAAGAGACAAATAAGAACCGAAATACGAAAGGCCAAAAAATTGGTTAAAATCACAGTTTGAAGAGATAGAGTTGTTCGAACAAGAACACGATAAATTTAATATGCATAAAAAGGTAAAACAAGCAACTGGTCTTCAAAAATCCAACACAGCTGGCAAACGGCAAGATCAGGAACTCTTTGATGATAATAGGTCCGAACAACCCCCGTTCTACATATATAATGACCACTTACAAATCACATCATATGAAGTGGAAAAAGCAATATCACAACTAAAAGATGGCAAAGCTCCTGGACCTGACAATGCATATGCTGAACTATAAAGCTATTTAACACCGACGGTACTCAACGACTAACAAAAATATTCAATGACGTATATTTACATGGAGTAATACCAAGATTATGGCTGAAGTCAACGTTTATTGCTCTACCAAAGAAAACAAAATCCTTATCGTGCAATTATTTCCGAACCAGCAGCTTATTTAAGTTTAGTTATTTCTAAAAATCACATATCAAAGGATATATAGACTATGCGAAGAAAAAATCAGCCGTACATAGTTTGGTTTTCGGAACGCAAAGGGTACGAGAAAGGCTCTCTTTAGCGTACAAGCTTTATTTCAACGATATAGAGATGTAAATTGCGATATTTATGCTTGCTTCATTGATTACCATAAAGCGTTCGATGCAGTAAAATACGAAAAGCTTAACAAATATTGGAATACACAGCTGTGATCTAAGAATTATTAGCAATCTTTACTGGAATCAAACATCTTCTATCCTTACAGAGGCAGGAGATTCCAATGATATCAAAACCAAACGTGGAATGTATACTATCATCCTTACTGTTTAACATATACTCTGAGGAAATCTTTCAAGAAGCACTAGAGGATGTTGAAGCCGGAATTAGAATTAACGGAGAATGTATCAATAACATCAGATACGCGGATGACACGGTGGTATTCGCTGACAGTTATGAAGCCCTCCAGGAGTTAATGATTAGAATCACAGAAATGAGTCAGAGATATGGACTTTCACTGAACATTAAGAAAACAAAATGTGTGATGATCTCTAAGAAGGAACAGCAAATTGAAAGAAACAGTGTGTATGGTCTATCAATAGAAAGAGTAAAAACATACACCTACCTTGGTACGAACGTCAATAAAAATTGGGACCATTCCCTAGAAATAAAATCTAGGATAGAGAAAGCAAGATCTGCATTTCAAAAAATGGCTAAACTATTCAAATGCCATGATTTATCAGTACCCATAAAAATCAAGTTAATACTATGTTATATCTTTTCTACATATACTGTTGTACAGAGTTGAGTCGTGGACTCTGACAGACGTTACCTGCAAGAAAATGGAGACGTTCGAAATGTGGCTTTATCGTCGAATCCTGAAGATATCCTATACCGATCACGTTACTAACTAGGACGTTTTATTCAGAATGCAAAAAGGAAAATAGTTGTTAACCACAATAAAAACAGCCAAAATCGAATACGTCGGTCACATCATGAGGAACAGCGAAAGATATGGGCTGCTGCAATTAATTCTACAAGGAAAAGTAGAAGGAAAACGAGGACCAGAAAGGCGAAGAATTTCCTGGCTGAAAAATATACGTGCAAACACAAATCTTTTCAGAGCAGCAGTTTGCAAAATACAGATTGTCATGATGGTCGCCAACATTCGAAACGGATAGGCACTACAAGAAGAAAAAGAGCAAGAAAGAAAAATCTTGCTCATATAATACAAATTCCATGTAGATTAAACGTTTTCAAGAGCTTGAATCAATTGTAGCTGTGGTAACATATTATATAATAAGCAGAAAATTACACCTGTTGTTGCTGAACAATGTTTAAGTAAGATTTTCAAGATCTGTTTGGGAAGATAAGGTATTAGATCAACATTTGCCTTACAATGTAATTACTATGTGTTTGGTCCAATAAAATAGTCAGTAAAAGGGCATGTGATCGGAATACAGAGATGAAGGTTGTTATTTGGATTTGCCCTTGTAGTCTACAAGCCCATGGGAGATTTCTAATGGGTCATTTAACACAGAATTAATCACATATAACATAATACTACAATATGTAATAACAACTTTAGAAACTATGCCGTCAATTCTTATGTGAGTCGCAGGTAAGAAAAACTTACCACTCAAGGGGGTAAGTTTTTTTTTGGCCAAACATTTTTGTACGGCATTAATAAACTTACGAATGTAAAAAATTTGAAAAATTTTTATTTTCGGAAAAATGTTTCCCCATTTTCTGTAATTTCCTACAGTACTGCATTCATACACAAAATTTCGAATCGGTATATAGATTAATTTTTTTGCAATACCGTACATTTTGGCTGGGACAGGGGTGAGAAATCTAAGGCGCAACCCTTAATTTGAACCCTCACGCTTTATGTACCGTTGGCACTTAATATGATTTGTTTGTAACTGTCATCTAAAATATCAAAAAATCTATTTAAAGAAAACTTTGCTATTGTGTTTAGAAGGAAACATGCCGGAGAATTCTAATATCCATTAAGTACTTAAAAAAATGCCCAGCTGTTTCCATTTCCATCAAATCAATCAGTTGTCCGGAGAACAGAGCCGGATTTATCTGTAAATATATACACATATATATATATATATATATATATATATATATATATATATATATATATATATATATGTATATAATAGCTGAACTTTTTTGGAGAATCGCATAAGTCGTCTTATGAAATCGATATATGATGAGCTCAAATCGATGAAATATTTTCAAAAGAAGGTTAGATCGCACTGTAAGAGATTTTCCTCTTCCTTACAGATCCTCCATTATAAATCCTCATCCTCATTACAGATCCTTCAGAACAGAACGAAAGTTCCAGGACTTCAAAGTTATCGAACAGGTCCTGGACTTTTCAGCATGCCATGTAATGTGGATTGTGTTGACTGAGCTAGACAACTGATTAAGTTGCAATGTAACACTAATCAACTAATATAGCTACACCGCCGCGGGCTCTTTTATTTTGGTGTCCTTCACTGTATATCATTGAGTAATCGTGCAAATTTGTACTCCTTGGAAGTTTTTTTCGTTTCAGTTA